>NC_071400.1:78476732-78778295 GCF_022682495.2 Desmodus rotundus
AGCACCTAATCAAGGGTATATACTACTGGGTCTAGTTTATTTAGCATTTCAGAGTCAGTATTCAGAAATTTGGCTCTGCTGGTGCCCTTCCACTATCTTTATCGCTGATTAGCACCAGATGGTTTGTTAATCAGTACAATGTAAAGAATGATTTTAATTGCTGACTTGAGCATATTCAGCATATGTGGATTGGCTAGAAATATTGTCTATATTTCTGTCTTTGCCTGAATTGGAATAAGAAATGTAAAGAAGCCAAGGCCCTGTACCTTTTAGACTGGTAACCAAGATCCATGATTAGCTCCGGTTCTTGTATGTAGTCACTTTTGGAGGATTCTGAATAGTGTCATACCTGTCTTACATAGAAATTTCAGATAAAATGTTTACTAAAATGCTTAAAGAACAATATTATAACTATGTTCTCATAAATAAAGTATGTGTAGAACACCCTCGTAATACATTTGTCCCTGTCCAAAATGTCCACTGAGTCACTTGGTCCAGACCAAGAGGTCCTTGGATTTGGTCCTGTCAAAAACTAATCATGAATTACAATAAAATAACATAAATAAAATGTTAACAAAGTTAAATGTTTGTATTATTTTAAAAATTATGGTCTAAATGTATCTGTGAATGCTTTGGACAGGACCAAATATAATCTTAAGGACCTTTTGGCGTGGACCAAATATCTCAGTGGCTGCTTTGGACAAAACCAAATGTCTGTTAATCCAGAATACTATCTATGAATTATAACTTAACATTGGTGGAGAGATCCTAGGAGCGAACGCCTAGAGACCTTTTTCTGTCACTAACTGTTGGAGGTTACCAATATCTACCAAGACAACCTAATATTTGGGTGTACCCAAATTGCCTTAGCTCAGTTACAACTGCTTTATAAAAAGATTGAGGTAAAAGTTGATCATAAATGGAATGAATAAATAAAGGGTAGAGTATTTCTTTAATGAAATTCTATTAACATAAAAATATTGCTATATGTAACAAAAAGGGTAAATTTCATAAACATTATGTTGAGCTGTATGTACATTTCACATTTTGCTGTATATATTCTACCTCAAGTAAAAATAACTAACCATAAGAAAGATATCAAGAAAATCAGCAGATTTATCACATACCATGAATTATCCTACTTATTCAGAATTCTGATTCTTGTCTGAAAATTCTCCTCCTTTTCAATCAAATTCTAACTACAGGCTGCCACTTTCTCAGTTTTTCCATTTATTTTGAGGCTACCAGGAACTTGATATATTCATCTACTAGGACAAATAATTGCACTACAGGAAAGACTACTCATTTGTGCAAAGCCAGGGGTGCTGTTCAATAGACTATGAAGTGTATATGTGAATATCTCCTAATGGAATTTTGGAGGGTCAGATGGCACCAATGAGTAGCTAAAACTTTTCCTACTTACAACACATTCTACTATGAAATTTTCTTACAGTTTCAGTTTTTTGGGTTGTTTAAAATAAAGAGATTACTTCATTATTGATTATGTAAATTCAGTCTTTTACCCACCCTGAATTTATTTTTATGTATGGTATAAGTTGGTGATCGAGTTTCGTCTTTTAGCATGTAGCTGTCCAGCTCTCCCAATACCATTTGTTGAAGAGGCTATTTTTGCCCCATTTTATGCTGCTGTCCCCTTTGTCAAATATTATATATATTCACTTTATTTAAAATGTGTAGTATTTTTATTAATATATATTTCAAGTAGTTGAGGATTAAATGTAAAATTTTACATGTTTTAGAAAGTTTATTTTATACTTTCAATTTTAAAATATGCTTTTAAATTGTATTAAAAATTGTAATAAGTAAATGCATAAATAATTTATAAACTACAATTTTAATTCTATTTCATACTTTTAACCCTTTGATCTACCTTTTCCCAGCTTAACTTTTATTTTTCTTATAACCTTTATGGTGTAGCCTACATTTATATGAACTTAAGAACTCTGAATTTTCTTCTTTCAGCATCTGTCTTATTAGTATTTTAAGACAGGCTCCCACACTGGCAGCCTGCGTCAGAGCAAAGTGAACATTGATGCTAATGTTGCAGGCTTTGGCCTTTGTCAATCAGAATATTACCTTGCCAAAGCTCAAGGGATAAAAAGTATCTGGAGAGACTAATACAGAACAGAAAAAATAGATGAATAATTTGTCTAAGGTGAAAAAATGTTTATAGACCTTAAAATAATTTACTCTGAAGAAGACAGGCTGGAATCAGAATTCTCAGGTTTGGTTTCATTTGAATAGGATTCTTCAAGATATGTTTTGAAATCTCATCAACTGTGTCAAGGTTTTTTTTTTAATTTTTAATTTTGAAACAATTTTAGGCAGTTGTACAAATGGTACAGAGAACGATCATACACTCTTTACCCAGTTTCCCCCAGTGATAAAACCCATGCAACCATGTGATTTTCAAAAGTAAGAAATTAACATTGGCATAACATAACTAAATAAACTGCACATCTTGTTCATATTTCACCACTCTTTCCAGTCATGTCCTTTGCTATGTTTCAGGATCTAATGTAGGATCCCACATTGAGTACCTTTGCTTATCATGTTTCCCAAGCCGTTTCCAATCTGTGATAGTTCCTCAGTCTTTCCTTGTCTTTTATGACACTGACACATAAAAATAATCATAACAGAGTTAGTGTGTAACACTCATTATTCATTTGTGCCAAACTGTTGCTGGAACCTCTTTCTGATTGATTCCTCTGTCCTTTTGAAATGTCCCCAATCCATTTTTATAGCACTTCTCATCCCTCTGATACCCTTACCCCAAGAAGCTCTATGCTTGACTTGTATTTTCCCTTCCCCAACCCCAGACCAGCCATTTCTTCAAGGAGTCCATATTCCTGTTATTAAAGAGTTGCAATATAGAAACAATGACTTGGGACCTAGTTGTGCTCTTTGCTACTAAGCTGTCACTGCTTCTATGCTTTCTCAGTGGATAACCTGGGTGATTATGTTTGCATAGAAATCCATATATACACACTTATCTGTATTCATTTCCATCTATCTATCATCTATCATCTATCCATTGTCTCTCTATTTATCATGTATCTATCTATCCATCTACATTATCTATCTACTTACACTTGAGTTCAAAATGATACCTTTACCTCTAATCCAGCACCACATGGTTCCTTTTAGCATCATTGCCCCTTTCTCTGACTGAGAAATCAACTCCGATTGTAACACATTTACTTGTCTGTTCAAATCTGGTATACATGTAGAATCTTTTCAGAATTGCAACCTACATACTTAAATTTAAAAGTAGAGGACATTGCTTGTGTACCAATTTTGTTGGTGTTTAGTCTTAAAATATCCAGTCCAAACAATGTTTTCTAAAGTTCCGTGCTACCCTATCTCATTTATTGGTCATGTCGCTCATTTGCAGTACAGAGAGATTCATTTCATAATGTGCACTCCATTTTGATTTCCCATAATGTCCTAGTTATTTTTAATGTATATATGAAAATTCACCCTTCACACTATATAGTTCTATGAGTTTAGACAAATGATTAGAATTGTAGATTCATTATACCAAACAGTTCCATCACCTCAAAATTTCACTTAATGTGTTCTCTTGGAGTCAAACACTTTTCCCGCCCACAAAACTGGCGACTATTTATCTGTTTTCAGTACTCATAGCTTTTTTTCCCCCAACATGTCATGTACTTATAAGTGAAAAAAATACATTATATAACACTTTAGGTATGTCTTTTTACATTACTTTGTTCTTTAAGCCAACTGCCCATTCTATTTCATAGAAGATATATCCTCCTACCTATATTTTAGAACAAAGAGTCAAAATCCTTAATTATTTTTTGGTTCCCATAGAAAAACATCTTCAGAGAAATACTAGTTTCCAAAATTTTCTACATATTGTTTCTTTTCCCTTAAGCTGCAGTATCTTTTGTACTGGATAAATTTTGTTGGTTTTATATTTGTTTTTATTTTATTTTGTTTTATTTCTTAACCTTGAATCAGCAGAGAACCATTCATTCCCTGATTTTCTCAATTGAGGTGCAAAGCTTTGGGTCACTGATTCCATACTTGAGCAATTTCAGTTCCTGACACCTAAACCTAAAGATCAGTTTGAGATGCTTGCCAACCCGGGTCAATGTGGAAATGTCCAGAAGTGGGATATTTGGTGAGAAAAATCAGACACTTAGTGATATTATTGTTGAGAGAAGGTGGATATTTTTCTGCTTTGACTTCCAAGTCTTACACATCTGCAAGTGATTGAAATGTAATTTGCAATTCTTTTTTGAAAAGTGAAGTATTTGAAATATTACATTCTGTAATATACTACTCTCCCAAAGCTTTGCCTATGTGTTTCCCTATGAGTGTATGCATAAGTGTGAGTGCATGTGTATGTGTGTGCAGGTGTGGGTATGAGCAGATGGGGTAGTGGGTTCCTGGACTCCCTTTTCCATAGCCTGCTTCTCTTGACCCCTTACTAACTCCAGGCCTCAGCCAAGAGTGGACACAGGGCAATTGGACAGCATACTGAGCCTCCTTGTCTATTTAAATCACCCAGAAATAGCAGTAAATTCAACAACTTATTTGGGTCCAGTCTTTTCTTTCAACATTACAAAATTTTTGCTTATAATCTATTACAATCTTATGGGACCACTGTTATATATGTGGTCCATCATTGACCAAAATGTCATTATGTGACGTATAACTGTATTTAATGATCTTCTTTATTTCTTGTTACAGCTTTTGACTTCAACTCTATTTTGGCTGACATAATGAGGGACAAATACCATATGATCTCACCTTTAACTGGAACATAATCAACAGAAGAAAAAAGCAAATAAAATATAATCAGAGACACTGAAGTTAAGAACAATCTAACAATAGCCAGAGGGGAGTGGGGAGGGGAGTGGGGAGAGATGTTTATAGGAACTACTATAAAGGACACATGGACAAAATCAAGGGGGAGGGTGGAGGTGGGGGAGGGAGGTGGGTTCGGCTGGGGTGGGGTGGAGGGATGGGGAGAAAATGCAAACAACTGTAATTGAATAACAATACTTTTTTAATATAAATAAATAAACCTGCCCCTACTCTCCTTTTGTTTCCATTTACATGAAATATCTTGTTCCATACCTTCACTTTCAGCCTATGAGTGTCTTTAAAGCTTAAGGGAGTCTCTTATAGGCAACATATAACTGAATCCCTTTTTTGTTTTAATCCAATCAGTAACTGTCTTTTAAAGGGAAAATTTAAACCATTTAAATATAGAGGAAAAAAGGGAAAACCAAGATGGAGGCATAGGTAGACACACTGCGCCTCCTCGCACAACCAAAAGAAGGACAACAACAATTTAAAAACAAACAACAACCAGAACTGACATAAAATCTAACCACAAATATAAGTCCCACAACCAAGGAGATAAAGAAGAAACATTTATCCAGACCGGTAGGAAGGGCAGAGACGGACAGCCAGGGCGGAGAGGACTCACTGCAACAATGCCGGACCCAGAGACGTGGCAGATTGTGGGACAAACGGGGGCAGGCAGTGAGACAGCTAGCAGATCCCTCAGCCCCACATTCGTGCATAGATAAACTGGGAGGAACGGTGGGGAAGCGAAACAGACCGAGCAACCCAAGGCTCCAGCTCCGGGAAATAAAGCCTCAAACCTCTGATTGAAAACACCCGTGGGGGTTGAGGCGGCAGCAGGAGAAACTCCCAGCCTCACAGGAGAAGTTGTTGGAGAGACCCACAGGGGCCTTGAGTGTGCACAAGCTCACCCACTTGGGAATCAGCACTAGAGGTCCCGGTTTGATTGTGGGTAGCAGAGGGAGTGACTGAAACCTGGCAGAGAGTGGAGCAAGCACCATTGCTCCCTTTCGGCCCCTCCCCCATGTACAGCGTCACAGCGCAGCGACCAGCGTTTCCCCCACCCCCGTAAACACCTAAGGCTCTGCCCCTTTATGTAACATGCACGCCAAGACAAAAAAAAAAAAAATGGCCCAAATGAAAAAACAGATCAAAGCCCAGAAATAATTCAACTAAGCAGCAGATAGCCAACTTATCAGGTGCACAGTTCAAAACACTGGTAATTAGGATGCTCACAGAATTGGTTGAATTTGGTCACAAATTAGATGAAAAAATGAAGGCTATGCTAAGAGAAACAAAGGAAAATATACAAGGAACCAATAGTGATGCGAAGGAAACTGGGACTCAAATCAACGGTGTGGACCAGAAGGAAGAAAGAAACATCCAACCAGAAAAGAAGGAAGCTACAAGAATTCGGAAAAATGAGGAGAGGCTTAGGAACCTCCAGGACATCTTTAAACGCTCCAACATCCAAATTATAGGGGTGCCAGAAGGAGAAGAGGAAGAACAAAAAATTGAAAACGTATTTGAACAAATAATGAAAGAGAACTTCCCTAATCTGGCAAAGGAAATAGACTTCCAGGAAGTCCAGGAAGCTCAGAGAGTCCCAAAGAAGCTGGACCCAAGGAGGAACACACCAAGGCACATCATAATTACATTACCCAAGATGAAACAGAAGGAGAGAATCTTAGAAGCAGCAAGAGATAAGGACACAGTTACCTACAAAGGAGTTCCCATAAGACTGTCAGCTGATTTCTCAAAAGAGACCTTACAGGCAAGAAGGGGCTGAGAAGAAGTATTCAAAGTCATGAAAGGCAAGGACCTATATCCAAGATTACTGTATCCAGCAAAGCTACCATTTAGAATGGAAGGGCAGATAAAGTGCTTCTCAGATAAGGTCAAGTTAAAGGAGTTCTTCATCACCAAGCCCTTATTATATGAAATGTTGAAGGGATTTAGCTAAGAAAAAGAAGGTAGAAAATATGAACAGTAAAAATGACAGCAAACGCACAGTTATTAACAACCACACCTAAAACAAAAACAAAAGCAAACTAAGCAAACAACTAGAACAGGAACAGAACCACAGAAATGGAGATCACATTAAAGGTTATCAATAGGGGAATGGGAGGGGGAGAGAGGGGGGGAAGGCACAGAGAATAAGTAGCATAAATGGTAGGTAGAAAATAGACAGGGGGAGCGTAAGAATAGTATAGGAAACGTAGAAGTCAAACAACGTATAAGTATGACCCATGGACATGAACTATAGCGGGGGGATGTGGGAGGGAGGGTGGGCAGGATGCAGTGGAGTGAAGCGGGGGAAATGGGACAACTCTAATGGCATAATCAATAAATATATTTTTAAAAACCTTCCGTTTAAAATAAATAAATAAATATAGAGGAATTATTGATAGGTAGAGCATTACTAATGCCATTTTGATCATTGATTTTTTATTGTTTTGTAGTTCCTTTGTTCTTTTCCTCTTCTCTTGCTCTTTCTTTGTGAACTTAGGGTTTTTGTAGTGGTGTCCTTCAATTCTTTTCTCTTCATTATTTATGTCTCTATTATAGGTGTTTGCTTTGTGATTATCATGAGACTTTCCTAATACATCTTATAGTTATAGCAGTGTACTTTAAGCTAATAACTTCATTTGCATGAAGCAGTTCTACATATTTACCTTCCCCACACACATTTTGTTGTTGTCACAATTTACATCTTTTTATATTGTGTAATCATCAATGAAATAGTATAGCTACAGTTACTTTTAACACTTTCTTCTTCTAGCTTATATGCTAGAGTTCAGTGTGATTTAAACACCACCATTGCAGTATTACAATATTTTTAAATTTGACTATGCACTTACCTTTACCAGTGAATTTTATGCTTTAATATGTTTTATGTTACTGATTAGCATCCTTTTATTTTAGCTTAAACAATTCCCTTTAGAATTTCTTGTGAGGCATGTGTAATGGTGATAAATTTCCTCAGATTTTTTTGGGGGGGAGGGTCTGGGGAAGTCTTTATTTCTCCTTCATTTCTGAAGGACAACTTTGTCTTGGTAAAGTATTCTTTGCAGTTTCTTTCTCCTTTAAGCAGTTTAAATATATCTTCTCATTCTCACCTGGCCTTCAAGGCTTCTGCTGAAAACTCTGCTGATGGCCTAATTGGTGTTCCCTTGTATGTGATGAATCTTTTCTTTCTTGCTGCTTTCATAATTATCTTTTTCTCTTTGAATTTTCAGAGTTTAATTATAATGTATTGGTGAAGACTTCTCTGGGTTGAGTCATGGATAGTCATGGATGTAAAAACGTCCAGATTTGGGACGTTTTTAGCCATTATTTTTGTAACTAAATTTTCTGTTCCTTTATCTGTCCCTTGTCCTTCTGGGACTTCCCTAAGGCAAATAGTGTTTTGGTTTATGGTGCCTCATAATTCACATAGACTTTCTTCATTCGTTTTCAATTTTATTTCTTTTTTCTCCTCCAACTGGATAATATGAAGAGGTCTGTCTCTAATTTCATAGATATATTCTTCTACTTGATTAAGGCTGCTGTTAAAGCATTCTATTTCATTTTTTGTTTCATTAATTTTATTCTCTAGCTCCAAAATTTCTTTTTGGTTCTTTCTTAATGATTTTCATTGCTTTGTTGAACTCTTGTTTTGTTCATGCATTGTTTGAGTTTAAACAATGAGCTTTCTCTGTTTTCTTGATTCTCATTGAGTTTTCTTAAAATAATTATTTTGGATACTTTTTAAAGATTTTATTTATTTATTTTTAGAGAGAGGAGAAGGGATGGAGAAAGAAAGAGAAAGAAACATCAATGTGCAACATTGATTGGCTACCTCTTGCATGCCTTCAACTGGGGACCTGGCCTGCAACCAAGGCATGTACCCTGACTAGGAATCAAACCAACAACCTTTTGGTTTGTGGGAGGACACCCAACCCAGTGAGCCACACTAGTCAGGGCTTGAATAATTGTTTTGATAACTCACTGATCTCCATTTCTTGGAAGTCCATTTCTGGAAAATTACTGTGTTCTTTGGGGGGTGTCATATTTCCTTGCTTTTTCATGTTTCTAAAGGCTTTTGTGCTAATGCCTGTGCATTTGAGGGAGCAGTCACCTCTGTAGGCCTTCTCAGAATGACTGCAGTTGGGAAAGACTTACCCCCGAAGGTGCCTGCAAAGGCACCAGCTTGTTGGGGTGCAGCATCTCTGGTTTCTGGGAGGGCACATTGGTGTACTCTCCGTGCAGTTCCATCAGCTAAAGTTAGTGTCAGCAATAACTGTGGGGGCCTTTTGAGGCCAATACTGTAGAGGTTCTGCAGGTGACCAAGATATGCTGGCAGTCAGAGAAGTTGTGGTTTCAGGGACATGCAAAACTATCACAACACCTGGGTTCTGGGGCACAAGTACACTTGTTGTGGCAGTGGCACTGATGTCTGAGGTGACAGCCTGTGCGAATCTCCTGTAGACATCTCCACAGTGACTTGGGCCCTAGAATGGTGCTCAGGTGGGGGGTGGGGTGGGGACAGAGCATTGGCACTGGTCCTGGGATAACAGGGTTCAGCAGTAGCATGGGTTCAGGTGGCAGGTTGTAGTAGCAGCACATCCTGAACATGATGAGTCTAAGTCTTGCCTCTGGCCTCAGGGTGCATTCACAGAATAGCAACAGTTCAGTTCCAGTGATGTTGGGACACAATTTAGAACCTGAGGGACAGGATGCAGAATAGCATCAGTGTTGCCCCAGTGATAGAAGTCAATGTCATGGTTTAGGATCCAGAGGTGGGGTTACAGCAGCAACAACTCAGCCCTAGTAATGGCCAGTCAAATTCATGATTTGAGACCTGGGAGTGATACACAGATCAGTGGCAGCTCTAGTCCCTTAAATGGTGAAGTGCCGTAATATCCTGATTCCAGAGAGCAGGGTCACAGCAGCAATGGGTCCTCTGGAGGCAGGATCACTACATTGACTACTCCTTCCTTGGGGAGAAAATGAAGCAGCAGAGACTCTGGGCATCTCAGTCAGTGAGGTTTAGCATTGGTGAAGACCCTGGAGATAATCTTCACCAAGGCTGTAAATGTCCGTGGTGGTGAGGCTTCCTGGGATTCTCCTCCACTTCTTTTTCCTCTTGGTGCTGAGTTGTTCTACACTGGGGATGGGGTGATGCAGGTAAAATGCTTTCTATCATTTTCTATGTGACCATCCTTGGTTCTTAGCTTTGTAGTGTTTCTGCTGCTTCTCCATTGTAGTCCAGAGCTTTCCCAGAGGTATTTTCATCATTTTGCAGTTATTTGTTTATTGTTTTTATGGGGAAGACAAGCATTGGGACCTCTTGTGCCTCCATTTTGCTTACATCACCTTAATTGAATTTTTAACTGTAGCATTGTGATTACATCTAGAATAGGTAACAAGGAGGGAAAAGGAGGGAAAGCAAAGGACTCTGATTGGTTCTAGATTTGCTTTTCTTGTGGCAGGAAAACACAGACAAGTTATTCTGGTCACTGTAGCTTGGAATCCTAGAATTAGGTTAATACCATCTTAGGGTCATTTCTCTTCTAGTTAAAAAAATTTAAAAAAAGATATGTTTCTGAATTCATCCCCCTTGCAGATGCAGTTAATGAAATTACATTTTGATCTTATCTCATTGTGCTCTCTGATCTTTGCCTCAAGGTGCTGTTGCCAATTTGGGGGCTCTAGATATATTTCATGAGTATTTTAATGGGAAAAGGTGTTGTATATCAACCATCATCAGAATGGGGTCCTATAGTTTAGGATTCTGTCAGGACCCTGCTAATTTTTTCCAAGCCACCTTCAGTCCTTATCTGGTTGGGACATTTACTGAAGGCTAGTTGGCCTCATGTGTGGTTCATGAAGTAAGAGGTGATCACTAAAGCAGAGGCTGGGACTTGACTCCAAAGTCAGTATAGGTGTGGTATGAATATCATAGCTGACATTTATGGGTATATAGCTAGTAAGGCCTCTGATAAGGTCAAATCAGCCAGGGAGAGCCAATAAACCCTGACCAAGGGAAGAGAGACCAACTTATGAGCCACACTAGCTACAGTAAGTAACTTGTAGTCAGATGGGTGAAGGGCACTGCCCCAGATATCAGAGATTAGAACAGCCTTGGTCATAAAGACCTTATCCTTTCTGTTTTGCAAGCATTCAATATTAAGGAAAAGAGCCAGGGGCATGAGGGCAGGAAGAGCTGGGACTGAAAGAGTTTTACCAAATGAGAGTACACACAAAGACTTTGTAAGTTATTTAAATCAGATAACTTTAAAGCACATCAAATACACACATATGAGTATAATTGTTTTCAAGTGCCTTTAGTTATAGCACCTCTTTGACTGAAATATCACTGGAAGTTTTAGTTTCTACAAAAATAATATGTACACATTGGGTACTCAGTATATAATTTCTAAAAGATTTACTAATTAAGATTAGTTCTGTTTTTGAAGATGATAAAGCTGAGTTTGAGTTTCAGTTTTTACTGTCACATAGGTAAACATGGTGGGCATGCCCCCATGCTCTCCCTTTCATTATATAAGTAATAAAAGCCTTTGCAAGGAAGGAAAGTCTCTATTCTTCCGTATGCCTCCACTATTAAAGGAGCATTGTCCCAAGGTGAAAGATATGTCCTTAGAGTACAGGAAAAGTGGGAACAACACAAAGCAGAGAAAACATATAAGCTCAGTTTTCAGAGTCTGATTTTAGGCAGTCTCCTGTAGACCTGAGTGTGGGCAACCATGTGGAGTTCCCATCTTCAGTGAGGGAAATGTGCAAAGGCATCCAGCAGTACACCAGGCACTTATATTGGCTGCAGGCCCATGAATAAATTAGGCTCATGAGCTTGGCTGTCTTTGTATAAAACAACTTTCAAGGAAATACTGACGAAAAGTGCAATAACACTTCTTTTCCCTCACACAATTACCAGAGGGGAAATCAAGTTTTAGCCAGAAGCTGACAGCTGTAATGTATATTGTTTATTAAACATGCAATCAATCATTAGAAATTTTCATAGGGAGAATCCAAGAATATGTCAGAAAAATTCATTAATTGATATTAATCATGAGTTATCTTTCCAAGAAATTTGAAAGTAGGGATTGTGTTTTATTATGTCTGGAAAATGTATAATTTATATGTATGAACTTAAGATGGCTGAACTCTTGAAACAGTCTCTTTCTTCCTGTAGGAAGCTAAAGATCCTTTGATAGAATTTTCAAACAGAACAGAACTTCCACTGCAATTCTATACGGTAACTGATCGTTATAACTCTTGGGTGCTCAGGCATTTCACTATTAGATTCTAATTTGTTACACTATAAATCACTTCAATGTAGACATATTTAATAAGAAAAAGTAATAATTCTGTCAGATATCTGTCAGGATTCTGCTATCTGATACTTATAGTCTCCAGAATGTTGAGCATCACTGCACTGTCAAAGACAACACCATTAAATGAAGGGGGAGATGAGGTATCTAGGGTAAAACTGCTGGTCAGATACAATCTCCTGAGTTTGATGCCCTAAATAGTATACATCAAGGGACACTTGTAAGTTTAATAAATTGCACTACTTTAAATAAATCGGGAGGCTTTTTTTTTTATTAATCTCGAAAGACAATTTTACATGATTTACCACAAATGAAAGCAAAGCTGTACAAGAAGAATGTGCTGCTGGTAAGCTGTCAAAACAATAGATTTTAATCAAATTAATGCAGTTTTTAAAATCTACCTCCATGACAAAACTTGGTTTATTTAAAGTAGAAGGGTACAAATCATCTTAAGACTTTTGCCAAATAAAAATAAATAAGTTTCTCTACTAGACAAACAGACACATTTTCAGGGTACAGATGCTTCTTTTAGAAACCTCTGAATCAAGATTTCAAAGAATGTACAGGAGGGTGAAAAATTTGTATATGTTTTTATAGACTTTAGTGTGTCAAAAAGTTTCAGAGACCATAGGCATTCATGTCATCACACCATTTATCATAAAGTTCAAAAAAAATGAACAAGTTTATTTTATTTTTATATGAATGCTATTTCAACAAAAACATATTGAACATTTATTATATATAAGACACTGTACTGGATACATGAGATAAGCAAATATTGATGAGTCACTGTCCATGCCATTAAATACTTTACAATCTAAGAGTCAGTTCTTTGAAAGAGCTCCTCTATTCACACAAGCATATAACCAGCTTAAACTTTCTGGAATAAAAACTCTAATTATTTTTGTATTTAAAAATTTTGTGCTGATTTTTTAATCCTTACCTGAGGACATGCTCATTGCTTTTAGAGAGAGGAGAAGGGAAGGAAAAAGAGAGCAAGAGAAACATCAATGTGAGAGAGAAACACGGAATGTTTGCCTCAGCACGCACCCCAACCAGGATCTAATGCACAACCCAGGCATGTGCCCTGACCAGGAATCGAACTGGTGACCTTTCATTTGTGGGATGACACCCAAGCAACTGAGCCACACTGGTAGGGGTTTTATGCTGATTTTATGCTATTTTATACCTGAAGAGCCCCTGCCTATATTCTGTTATCTGTGGGTTCAATTTCTTTCATGATTATTGCAGCCTCATGGTGTGAGGAATCTATCATTTCTGTTTTGTGCAATTTTATTCTGACCAGAGCTGACCGTGGCCTTATAGCACCCTTCCCCAGCACAAAGCCAATATATATTTTATTATCATTTTAAAGTGTCTTTTTTTAAGTCCTAACTCAAGTTTATTGTGAATTTTGCCTAAATTTCATTAAAGAAAGTTATAAATTTCATTAAAGAAAGTTATATAATGAACTCTTCAACAGTCCAAATAACACATGGTGGAGTGACCAAACTTTGGGTGATGTCCTTTCTTCTATGTTGATACTTAAAACTCATTGTGAAGGGAGAAAAGCTAAACCAGTATCATGTTTCTATAAAGTGGAAGGAAGAGTCACTCAACCCTAATGTTGAAAGCAAAACAAACTGATTTAGAAAGAAACGATGAGCTTACCAAGCTTCTAGTTAACCAAAAAACATCTCTCCAGAGGACCTTCTTGCAGAAGATGGAACATACTTTGTCCTTATGATGAATTTCTCTGTCATGCTTTCAAGTCTCATCCATACCCACTCCCAATTTCCTGAGATCTTCAAGTTAACAGAAGGGAGATCTTATCACTCCAGTGTCAGGGGAGAACGTAACACAGAACAGTATAGATGCTTTTGTGTGAAAAGTTTATATGCTTTTCATATATATGTTGAAGAATGGGTTAACCTCACATAAAAAATATGAAATAATTTCCTTTTATTGTTTAATTACACTTTGGTTGCAAGTACATGTTTGCTGCTATTGTTTTACTGAACTTGGTCATCTCTCTCATTTGTCATACTCTCCTGTGCATAGAACCTGTTCATGAGTCACACTTTGCCTCTATTCCCACTTTATGACATAATATTATTTACATGATACTGAAAACTCCACCTTTTGTTAACTCCTCACCCCATACTCTGACTTGTTCCTACACAGACTCCCTGGATACTGCTGCTGATTTGCATTTGTCTAGACCTTTTGTTTTTATAAATTTGGAATTGTACTAATTCTGTCCTGATTGGAGTATCTCTCAAAATTCATACGCTCAGGGCAATATATAGCATGATGCCTTTTGAGTTTTACGTTCGTGTCTCCATCTATCACTAAAGTGATATCACTATATCATTTATATCACAGTGTGCTTCAAACTGGATGATTATGTCCATTTCATTTACTTTAACTTCTGAAGTCTCAGTATTCTGACCCAGAGCACACTACCATTTATAAAATCATGACAATATATATTCTTCAGGAAAATAAAGGACAAAGACTGAAAAAAAAAGCAGTTTGTTAGTGTCCTTTATTCTCTTCCTAGTTTCAATGCCTAAAAAATCCAAATATTTCCTACATTATATGTCAGCTTTCACCTACAAGAAGAAACTTCATTTTAAAATTGTCAATTTCTTGTGTGGATTAGAGATCATGGACTAATGGTGAATCCAAAGGTAATTATTATCTTCCTTTCGAAACAACAGGACAGGAACGGTCTGTGTGATTTCCCTACTTTGCTAAGGTAAAGAACATGTTCCCAAGAGAAGGAAAAAGGACATTGGTCAGTCCATCTATACCAATATAACTCTAACCCATAATCTTTGCAGCATCCAATGTGGAAAGCCAAACCATAACTTCTGTGGCAGTCAGTCCAGAATGGTCAGAACTTGGCCAATCACTGGAAACTTTCTTATAATTTTCACCTGCTTCCAACTCAGGGCCAAACAGAGAAAGTTAAATATGCTCCCCAAACAAAAATATGAGATGCCTCATATCCCATTGTCCTGCCTTCAGTTTCCCCAGGCCAACAACTTCCAACCAGAACACCCTTGAAGCCTTTCTTTCTGTGACCTGTGAAGCTTTTCAACTCTCTTACCTGCTCTTGTGTCTTTGCACGTGATGAAGACTGACCTCCTTACTATAGCAAGGTCTGAATAAATGGCCTCAGTTTATTCTCATTGGGGTGGTCCTCACTTACTTCCACAACATACTATTGCCAACAGATTTTAGGATTCCTTTGGGATTTTCTGAAAGGTCCCTTATTACACTGTTTATTCAGGTCAGGTCTAAGAACCATATTTTTTTTTTTTAAGGAGTTCTTGTATTGCATAAGGAGGTGATTTCATCCTCATTTCAGCCTATACCATGTGGGATCTTGTGACATTTGCCATTTCATAATGCAAACTTCTTGATGTCAAGACATGTCAGTTTTGTCTTTGTAACTCCAATGTCATTATCAACAATGCTTCAAACATATTAAATGCTCAGATCTTGGACTGGACATTGGGAGCATAAGATTCAGACCATGAAACCAGATTGTACCACCAGGCTACTTGATATTTCTATACTCCTCAAATAAGGTGTTTATGCATACTACAATGCTACATTGGGAGTAATGTAACCTAACCAACTCTCTTGGTTTATCTGGGCCTTTCCTGGTTTTACAACTGAGAGACCCATGTCCTGGGAAATTCTCTAGTTCTGAGCAAATGGAGCACTAGGTTACCCTAATTTAGAAGAGTAAATGAAATAATATGGGTAGCACATTGTCTAGCATATTATACATGTCAAGGAAATGCAATATCTTTCTGTTCCTCTTCAGTAAATATTAATGAAAAGGTGAGATGAAGTGACAATTTTAGAATTAAGCTAGTATCTCCATCATTATGCAATATTGAAGCCAAAATTGTCCCAAAGTTAAATAGGCAAGGAAATCTTTACTTAGGCTATTACAACAAGGAAACTGAACTCAAACCTCCTGCAATAAAAGGTGGGAGAGCTTTTAAACACTGGGGTGAGCTAGTAGAAAATTACTGGAGGATATTAGGGTGGAAGTTAATCAATGGGATGTGTGGAACACACCTGAGTTTTTCCTGACTCTGAAAATGTTCTTCTCTATAATTAGGTCCTCTGTGTTTGTTAATTGACCCCCATGGAAGTTAGGGTCCTCCCTTCCCACAAAGATGGGGAGGTAGGGTGCTGTCATCCTATCATTTTTGGTATTTACATTTCAAAATGACACCTCTCAGGTCCTCAAGCAAGATATTTTTGGGGGTTGTAAAGCTGGAGTGAGGCTGGGAGATTTATATATATTTCAAAGGAGCAGGGAAATAATATATAATTTCTAGTTTTCTAAGGCAAACACTCTAAGAAAACGAGGTCAGGGGCCAATAGTTAGGAAGAAACCCGTCTGAAGCATAGTCAAGCTGAAGGGAATGTTAAGGCAGTAGGTGGTATCACTTCTTACCCTCAGAATCATTGGTCTTATTTTCCTTTTTTTTTCTTGAAAAGAGCCCAAATACCACTCCTTCCCCTTGGTCTTGCTAAAACTGGAACATGATTTTAGCTGCAGCCAACACTTACATAAAGGCATTGTGATAATTTATACTTAAAAAGGAATCTTCCAAGAGTTTAGTAAGTATCACATAATGAAGACAAAATATTTAAGAACTGCTATTCATGTACATAACACACTGAAGATTTAACAGCATTTACAAGATTTGACAAGCTTAGGAAATTCTCCAAAATTTCTAGCTTGAATCACTGTCTTCTAGGCTTTATTTTTAGAGGAACTTTTAAAGCACTTCAATAAAACCTCTGAATACTTTGGCCGGCCTTCCATCAGCCACGTAGTAATGGAACTTCAGACAGTCCGGGTACCCATGTAGGCAAGAGAAGAGAGATCATAAATAATGTGGCCCAAAAACTAAGGCTGGGTTTCTGTGTCACCAACCAGATGTTTAGCATCTGGAAACAGGGTTACTGGACTTTTTCCAAAAAGTTTTTTTTTTTTTTTTTTTTTTTTGCTCTTGTGTCAAGGAAGTTCCTGCTTCAGATTATTAGCAGTGAGTAAATGTTACATTTTTGAAAGTGTTTATATTTAGCAAGTCTGGCTGCAGATTTTAGAGCTCAATTTGTCTTACTACATTTAGATTTTGTCATTTTCAGTATATCTTTTTTGTCAAGAACAAATCGATAGGCTCATGGAAGAATAGATGAAATGTTAGTTTAAAAATGAATAGATTTGCTTATTTTGAATCAACCAAGCAGAAGCTGATATGCGAGAAGTTCTGCACTGCAAGCCTGTGTCCTGCAGGCACATGGCACAGGCTAAAGATGACACTGGAGGCACTAGAGCCCACACGCAAACCCGCCCTTTGGCAGAGACACGTGTTTGTGCTTCCTTTGAATAGTCAGATGAGCCAAGTCTGACTTCAAAGCTTTGAGAGTGGCTCAAATCAGAGGTAATGATATTTCCATTTAAATAGCCTCAAGGAGGAACGATTTAGTAGTGTCCTTATTAGAACCAAATCATGATTGTGCATATTTGAGATATTTGACAAAGAAACTCTAAACAGCACAGAAATTAGTAACTCAAATTCTCTCTATGATGGGTATTGTTCATTTTCTATTTATAATAAGTCACAGTGCCTTGGTACTTGCAATACAATGAGATCTTCAAAATATGCCTTTAATATCATGCAATGTTGATAAGAATAATCACAGTAATAATAATAAATGTTTGGGGCTGTAAATATATGATAAGCACCTTAGTAAATATCAATATTCATTATTATCTTTTTAAATATATTTATTGATTATGCTATTACAATTGTCCCATTTCCCCCCCTTCACTCCACTCCATCCTGCCCACCCACTCCCTCCCACATTCCCCCCCTATAGTTCATGTCCATGGATCATACATATAAGTTGTTTGGCTTCTGTTACCCTGCCCCGGTGAACACCTAAGGCTCTGCCCCTTTACATAACAGGCACGACGAGACCAAAAAAAAAAATGGCCCAAATGAAAGAACAGATCAAAGCCCAGAAATAATTCAACTAAGCAACAAAGAGATAGCCAACCTATCAGATGCACAGTTCAAAATACTGGTAATCAGGATGCTCACAGAATTGGTTGAATTTGGTCACAAATTAGATGAAAAAATGAAGGCTATGCTAAGAGAAACAAAGGAAAATGTACAGGGAACCAATAGTGATGTGAAGGAAACTGGGACTCAAATCAACGGTGTGGACCACAAGGAAGAAAGAAACATCCAACCAGAAAAGAAGGAAGCAACAAGAATTCGGAAAAATGAGGAGAAGCTTAGGAACCTCTAGTACATCTTGAAAGGCGCCAACATCCAAATTATAGGGGTGCCAGAAGGAGAAGAGGAAGAGCAACAAATTGAAAATGTATTTGAACGAATAATATTCATTATTATCTTTAATTCTATAAACAACAATACAATGACTGAACTTAAAAAAGAAAGAAAATACCAAGTACTGGGAAGAATGTGGAACAGCCAGGACCCAGTTTGACTGTGGAGGTGAGTGTAAATTTGTATAATCTCTTTGGACAATTTCTCAGCAGAATCTACTAAAATGGACCATAAGCATACCCTATGACCCAGCTAGTCCACTTCTAAGTATATACTTAGCAGAAACAAACACATTTGTTTAATAAAAGTGGAATATAAGAATACTCATAGCAGTGTTATTGCTAAAAGTATAACACCAAAATCAACTCCAATCCTCACTAACAGGAGGGTGTAATATGAAGTCTGACCCCATTTTTTGATGTTTGATTATAGACAGCATTTATGACTCACATCTCCTTCTCCTAACTCCACCCCACATCTGAGAAAGTTGATAAGAAGACCTGGGTTCTCCCTTCTTTGGCACAGGCAAGACATTGACGCCATGCAAAGCCCTCCTCCATGGGAACTGTTATACAGGCCCTACCCCTTAGCCAAAATAAACACATAGGTAACTCCTCTTTCCTGACCTCAAGTCATTTCAGAACTGCTTGAGAGGCTTTTTCTGCTCTCCCCTGAAACCTCAGTTACATAAGTAATAAACCTTTTTATATCCTATTGGTCTTTGTGCATGTGGTGCCCTCATTCTCAGACATCTGAATTAAAATTTCTGTGAGGATTTATCTGCTTCTGCAGGTTATAAAAATGAGCAAACCAGCATATTACCTTGTCCTTGTTTCTTTTCTTTCTTTCTTATCCTTTCTTTTCTTTTGTTTCCTTTTCAGGCATGCAAAGGGCAACTGATTGATGTTTCTCTCACACATCGATGTTTCTCTCCCTCTCTCCCTCCCTCCCTTCCCCTGTCTCTAAGAATTAACAAATAAATAAATAAATAAATAAATAATATAAATAAATAAAATTTAAAATAACCAGAACCACAGAGAACTGTTCTTTTTATTTTTATGGTGGATTGTAACCCTCAATTCGCAATACATCAATTCCATTAATAAATGTGTGCTTAAAGGCTAAAATATCTGAAAAATATAAAATTATATTAACACTAAGAAATGTATTTCTGCTTTGCTAAATTTATGCTGGTTTTTTCATATTTATTTTCTGAAAGAAGATCATGGTAATATGTTTGGTCTCAACATGTAGTAATGGTATGCATTTCTTATAAGTTCTTGTAAGTAAAGTAGAAAAAAGGGAGCTTTAGGTTTTATAAGAAACATGGGCAATATAATGCATAGCTGGGGCCTTAGGTTTTATAAATTAGAGCAAGATATTATATTAGTTCTAGTAAATTGAGAGATATACTGTCTTCTCAGAAAAAAAATACAGAGCCAAGGTTTTTCATCTATTTCTTCATATTTTCAGTAAACACTCATGGTCTGACTCATCTCATATGTCAAATAAAGAAAATAGAAATAAAACTATATAGAGTACTTCAATCTGTTCTTCTACTGACTGAATTTTTTAAGTAATTCTCTTTCCATGATAAAAGAGTTATTTGGTTTCAAGAAAGGGCATTGCATTCTCTATTACCTTGATTTTGTATCAATCCCAGTGTGGGTGAACCTTGGGAGTTTTTGCTTCTTGCGTGTGTTTGTGTTCAGAGGTGAGAGGGAGGGTGAAGGAGGGACTCTCCCTGGACAGACAACAAAGAGAGAGATTCTACTGTTTGCTGATGCCCTTAGAATCTCCAAGGGTCAGGTGGTAATTTCATCCTGTGAATCATGGCCACGAATTGCTGCTGCATGTGGCAAAGGCAGCCTTGATTTCATTTACAGAAAAATACTCTTTTCCACTCTTTATACCTTAGAAGTCAATCCATTTGTATCAGCAAATTTAGTATCACATATTTTCTGAGGAAACACATGCATAACCACATATGTACATATACACAGAATACAATTGCAATGTGTAAGTTAATGAGTATGTATGTGGATAAACTCTGCATCTACTCTGACTTAGTCCAATTGTATTTAGCTCTTTAAAAAGAAAGGCACCACTGGGCCCCCTGATGCCCAACATCAGCTCTTGGAATACTCATCTTCCTCTAATGATAGGTTCACAGAAGGATGCTAATAATGATCACAAGAAAAGTAAAATGTACTTAAAAATAGATTTGAAAAGTGCAGGGCTAAATTCAAAGAAACTGAAGATCACAGGATCATATTTATAGAGTCATAAGAGTATCACTAGTATGAATAACAACCCACGACTTCAATTATAATGTGTTAGAACCAGTATCACCTTTAAAACCTGAAAAGAGTTCATTGAACCTCAAAACACTCTTCCCTTCCCTTGTTTCAGGCTCTTACTTTGTTTCCTCTAGATAGAAAGAAATAATATTGCCACAAATGAAAGGAAATTTGAAAGACTGAGCCTATCACTGCAAGAGATAATACTTCTCTTTCTAAAACTGTGGAAGTATGTGCAAACTGTAGAGGTATGTGCAAGCAAGATGCACAGAAAAGACATTTGTCGGAATTTGGGGGTATGATGTTATATAGTGTGGTTATGCATGACATGGGTCTGAACAATAGCAGTTCAAATTGATATTAAATAAAGTAAATAAAACATAGTCACTGAATTTTGTCAGCTGAAGTTTATGGATTATATGGATTAAGAGTTTTATAGTCAGCATGCTGTTTCTGGTAGCTGTAGAAGAACAGTCTTGTGTGGAGATATACTGAATGTAGAATTTGACAATTTCTGTCAGACAAGGCAATCCAAAATCAGGGCAATGTAAAATGAAAATCCTGAAGACAATGCTTTAGTCCTCTCCAAATCCCAGGAAAAAGTGGTTAGCAGTTGCCACCTGCTACAATGAGGTTAGACTTGCATTCACTAATTTGCATTATGTATATATTCCATTCCTACATTAATTATGTGTCAATATATAGATTCATCCTTGGCTTGTTTGATTGTGATGGTGATTGCATTTATACTTGAGCTTAACCAGCAATAAATAATATGTAGAGGACACAAAAATTTCAACTTCTGATCATAATGTTCAATATTTATAATAAAATTACAAAATGAAAAAATAGTGAAAAGCAGAGACTCGGCTATTTAAAAACTGAAGTATAAAAAAGATTGAGCTGTCCATCTCTGCAAATTCTGAACTCAGTAATTCAGTGCAGTACATCAACATTGTCAAAATCCAAGTGAGCCAATTAGTTTTCAAGTGAAATTCAAAGTTAATTGTTTCTAGAAAGTGATGTACTGTTTTCTGAGTGTTTTTAAATTGTGCCTCATAAACCTTTTTTATATAAAACCATTAAAGGGTATTTAATTTTTTAAAGATTTTTATTTTTAATTTTTAATGGAATTTATTGGAGGGACATTGGTTCACAAAACTATACAGGTTTCAAGTGTACAACTCAACAAACCTCATCTACACACTGCATTGATTGCCCATTGCCCCAAAGCCTCTTTCCATCCCTATTCCCCCCTACTTTGCCCACTTCCACCTACCCCAACCCCTTTACCTCTAGATATGATCACACTGTTGTTTCCGTCTATGTGTTATGCATATATTTTGTTTTGTTAATCCCTTAATGTTCTTCCATACAGTCCTCCAAACCTCCTTTCCCGCTGACAGCTGTCAGTCTCTTCCATATATCCGTTCCTCTGTTTATATTTTGTTTATCAGTCTATTTTGTTCATTAGATACCACATATAAGTGAAAACATATGGTATCTGTCTTTCTCTGACTGGCTTATTCCACTTCGAATAATACTCTCCAAGCCCATCCATGCTGTTGCAAAAGGTAAGACTTCTGCCCTGGCTGGTGTAGCTCAGTGGATTGAGCATGAGCTGTGAACCAAAGGGTCACCAGTTTGATTCCCAGTCAGGGCACATACCTGGGTTGCAGGCCAGGTCCCCAGAGGGGACCACTGAAAGGCAACCACACATTGATGTTTCTTTCCCTCTTTCCCTTCCTTCCCTCTCTCTAAAATTAAATAAATAAAATCTTTTTTTAAAAGGTAAGACTTCCATTTTTTATGGCTAAATAGTATTCCATTGTTTAAAGGTACCACAGAATTTTTTATCCACTCATCTACTGATTGGCACCCGGGCTGTTTCCCAATCTTGGCTATTGTAAATAACACTGCAATGAACATAAGGGTACATATATTGTTTTGAATTAGTGTTTTGGGATTCTTAGGATATATTCCCAGAATTGGGACCTCTGGGTCAAAAGGTAGTTCCAATTTTATTTTTGAGGTAACTCCATACTGTTTTCCACAGTGGCTGCACCCAGTCTGCATTTCCACGAACGGTACAAAAGGATTCCCTTTTCTCCACATCCTCACCAGCACCTGATGTTGGTTTGTTTATGACCCCCATTCTGACAAGTGTGATGTGATATCTCATTGTGGTTTTAATTTGTTTTTTATTTGTTTTTATCCTATATTTTATTTTTTCACATTTTTATTGTTTTTCAAATACAGTTGTCTCCATTTCCTCCCCACCCCAGCCATCCCCACTTCCCACCCTTGATCCTACCCCACTTTGGTTTTGTCCATGTGTCCTTTAAAGATGTTCCTGAAAACCCTTCCCCTTTTTCCCCGCATTTTCCCCTCCTACCTCCCTTCTGGTTACTGTCAGTTTATTCTTTATTTCAATGTCTCTGGTTATATTTTTGCTTGCTTGTTTGTTGTGTTGATTAGGTTCCACTTATAGGGGAGATCATATGGTATTTGTCTTTCACCACCTGGCTTATTTCATTTAGCATAATGCTCTCCAGTTCCATTCACGTTGTCGCAAAGGGTAGGAGCTCCTTCTTTCTTTCTGCTGTGTAGTATTCCATCATGTAAATGTACCACAGTTTTTTCATCCACCCATTTACTGATGGGCACTTGGGTTGCTTCCAGCACTTGGCTATTGTAAATTGTGCTGCTATGAACACTGGGGTGCATAGGTTCTTTTGAATTGGTGCTTCAGGGTTCTTATGGTATAATCCCAGCAGTGGAATTGCCAGGTCAAAAGGCAGTTCCATTTTTAGTTTTCTGAGGAAATTCCATACTGTTTTCCACAGTGGCCACGGCAGTCTTCATTCCCACCAGCAGTGCACTAAGGTTCCTTTTTCTCCACAGCCTCACCAGCACTTGTTGTTTGTTGATTTGTTTACGATGGCCATTTTGACAGGTGTGAAGTGGTATCTCATTGTGGTTTTAATTTGCATCTCTCTAACGATTAGTGACATTAAGCACTTTTACACAGTTCCAAAAAAGGATGAGAATTTGATATTAAGACATGGGGAAGCTGTGTCTCTCAATTTGGAAAATGAAACTTTGATTGTCATATCAAGTTTTAATTTTCACTTCATTATAAAAATACATTCTTATTTTAGTTTGCTAGAGCTGCCATAACAAAATACTTATAGACTCAGTTTCTTAAACAACAAAAACTCATTTTTCACATTTCTGGAGACTGAAAGTCCTTGGAGTAGGCAAGTTTGTTTTTTTTCTGGGGCTTCTGTGCTTGACTCACAGATGCGTGCCTTCTCTGTGTCTTCATATGGTCTTTCCTCTGTGTGTAAGCACTTCTAGTGTCTCTCTGCATGTCTAAATTTCTTCTTCTTATAGGGACATCAATAGGATTGGATTAGGGCCCACTCTACTCGGCTCATTTTACCTTAATCACCTCTTTGAAGGACCCCTGTTCCAAATACAGTTACATACTGTGGTACTGGGGGATTAGAACTTCAATATGTGATTTTGAAGGAGGGGCACAGTTTATCCCATAACAGTCAAGTTCAATGAAAATATTCAAAATAGAATGTTATAGAGTAAAAAATGAAAATCTGTCTCTAATCTTCCCTGACACACTTCCCAGTGTTAAAATCGATAAACAATTCTTAAATATTTGTGTAAGAGGTTAACTAGCTGCTCACTAAATATTTCTTCTTCCTGGGCAAAAACCAAGACTAGATTTCCCAGTGTCCCTTATGGTTAAATGAGGCCATGTGACTGCAGTTTGACCAATAAAATGCTACACTTTTAGGCCAGACCCATAAAAACTCCCATGTGTGTGTTTACTTGCTCCTCCCCTTAGAGTTTAATTAAAAGCACAGTGTTGAAGATGGCAGAGTCACATTTTGAAGGACCCTGAAACCCTGCCTAAAAGATTGACACTTACTCAGAATAAAAAAACATATTTTGAATTCTACAAGAGCAACTAATGAACTTCAATTGCCTTAAGCCACTGAGATCTGGTTACAACAGCTAGCATTATCTTAACTAAAAGTATAGAAATATTTTAAATTTACACATATGCATGTATCTGTGCCCCATCATGCTGCACACTCATTTTTGCAACTTGCTATTTAAAGACAGTAACCACAGCCACTTTCTATATAGTTACATAAAGATATGCCTCCTTTTTTAATGCAGCAAAATTTATGCATTTACCGTTTTAAACATTTAAAGGTATAAATTCAGTAGCATTTGGTACATTCACAATGTGTGCAACCATCACCACTATCTTGTTCCAGAAAATATTTATCACTCCAAAAAGAAATACTATGCCCACTAAGCAGCAGTCACTCCCCATCATCATCTCCCCTCAGACCTTGAAAACCACCAATTTGCTTTCTGTCTCTAGTGATTTCCTTATTATGAATATTTTACATAAATTTAATCAGAAAATATCTGGATTTTTATGTCTGGATTCATTCACTTTACAAAATGTTTCCAAGGCGCATCACATCATAGCATGTCACAGTACTTGATTTTTTGTAATAGCTGAATAATGCTCCATTGTATGGATATGCCCCCACTTTGTTTATCCATTCATCCATTGATGCCCTTTTGGGCTGTTTATGCATTTTGACTATTGTGAAAAGTGTTGGCATCGTGGTGGCTAGCTACCAAAGAATGGTTTTCTTCAAGGGAAGGAAACCTGTATACTATATCCTCAGATTCTAGCCCAGTGCATCAATCTTAAAAAGAAAAGATGACTTTGAGCTTTTGAGCTTGTATAATTCAGAAAATTGTGACTCCATGTTTCATAGAAATTGAGATGGAAAAGCTTGTTTGAAAGGGAAGATTCTAAATTTAATTTCTTTTCATATATTTTCTTTAAGGAAATACATAAAAATGTATCTATTTGATTTTAAGCCCTTAAATTTCAAAGGCTAATTGAAATTGACAAAGTTCAACACATGTTTTTCTATCTTCAGTCCCCTCCAAACGCATGAATTTCATTGTGAAGAAGTGACATGAATCATTGCCTCATTTTGGGCAGAAATTTCGTTTTTCAGCAGATGCTATAATATTGAAGGAACTTGAAATATTTTTGAGGAGGGATTCTTAACAATTGCAGTGCTCATGGGGTTGCAGTAAGGGACTGAAGATTTTTAAAGGGACAAAATAGAGGTGATTTCACTTTCCGTGCTATATAAAAGTTAACAAATTGCAAAAGAAATCATAATAGACTTGCAGTTTTTAGAGATGCATTTTTCTTTGCCATAAACCTAAATCCCTAATTTCTGCTGTCATTTTATGATAACTGCTAACATGAATGCCTGTGTCTACTCTAATCACACAGAGCCACAGATTTAATAACACAGCTTCAGGGCTGTGTCTGTCCCTGCTGAGTCTGTAAGGATGCTATTCTTATAGTCTGGGTTTGAAACTCCATTATTCCTTAAATACTTATTAGAACTGCATATACCACCCAAATGGAGATTTTTAAATGTAAATATGAGTGTGTATGTGAGGAAGGCTATAATCATTTCTTGTATCCTATCTCATGCCATTGAAAAGCATCATGTCCTTGTGTTGTAACAGATGTATAACCTATTCATTACATACATATATATATATAATTTATATATGTTATATATATGTACATATATATATATATATATGTATATATATATATATATATATGGAGAGGGAGAGAGAGAGAGATTTGTATGATAGTTTGCCCTAAACATCCGGCCATCAACAGTAAACTAAAACTCCCTTAGGGTCTAATTTCCTAATACTTTCCATTCTGGATGAAGTGACATAAATGATTGATTATACTGTAATGACTGATTGTCTGTAAGGAACATTTCTTTTGTTCATATTAAAATTAATTGCAGCTTTTATAACCTAACCAAAGACTTGTCTAGTTTCTTCTTTTTACTGTTAAATTACATAGAAAAATAATTTTTGGAAGATCCATTTTAGCACAGGATTGATTTCATGTATTTCTCCCTATGATTAGAGCAATACTGCCTGCTACCTGCCCAATCTGTCACTGGCTACTATGAGGGTGGATTTCAGGTGACACTAATGAATCTTGCAAATACAGAGGCGCTGAACAGGCATGCAGGCCTGTGGTGGAGCATCTTGGAGATGGTTAACAGAGGAGCCATTATGTCTGAGAGGAAAAGTCATAAAAGCTGCTACTAGAGTTAAATGTAGGGCTTTTGTGTTTTTATTTTTGTTTTTTATGTTTTTGGCTTTGATTTCTTTATCTATTTGTTGGCAGTGCTTTTGATCCACTGCATTTAAATATCTAATTTAATGAGTATTAATATTAGGAAGAATAAAGCATGTATTTAACTGTACTAATTTTGCCACCACACAGTTGAGAAAGAATGACTGCTACAAGTATTCAGTGGTTATTAGTGATAAGAAATAGCCCAAGGTGTGCAAGTATTTTCCAGATGTTTGATGATCTTAAGACCGAGTAGGAAATGTTTTGAATCATGTTCAATCCTGATGTATTTCTCAAACACTCAAGCTGCTCTCTGGATTCATACTGAGGCCGTTGTCTACCTTTAGCATCTCCATAAAAATGACAACCAGGTGGATTTAGTAACTTGGATTTATGGATAAAATCTGTGTATGGCTCAAGGAAGGAAGTGACCCAGGGAGTACTTTTCCTGGGCATTCCTAATGATGTTTTCCATTTGATCTTTGGAAGTGGAAAGGACCTAGGATCCTATCTCCCTTGTTTGTGGGAAATGGGAAAGGAATTCCAACATTGCTACTGTTGAACCCAAACCTTTATGATTCTTGGCTCTCCTATTGTGTAACTTACTGTAACCTCAACCTCCAGAGTCCGAACTATTTCTGTCAATTTGGTGTCTTAGTTTTGGTACAAATGTAAAAGAAACTTCAAAATAGAATTGCAAGTTTTTACTTCTAGAAGCATTTCTCTGGAATAGTATTGAGATACTTACTTTGGATGGACTGACATAACCTATACTTCCAGTTGACGAAAGGAGCTGCATCATGGGAACAATCATAGTAACTCTTTGCTACTGGGAAATACAAGATGCTGGCAGGATTTTTCTCTCCTGTTCTGTGTCATCTTCTTATCTTGTCTAGTACTTTCTGTGACAAGTGATGCTGACTATAGAATGGCTGATTGGAATGAATAGTACAGTCTGTGGCAATAGAGACAGAACAGCTGGCCCCTTTGGGTATAAAATCTGTGTTATTTTATTACCGGAGAAACTTCCCAAGAAGAAACTTGGTTCTTCTCTCTGATGGCAGTAAAGAATTACAGGCCAGCAAGCCTACCAGCATGCAAGCAAAGTTTATTAATGCTAAGTTCTAATGGGAAAGCAAAACAAGTGTCACTAGAGCAAGGGTAGCAAAAATAGTGTGGCCAGGGACAGGTGGCCAGAGGGTGGGTGGCCAAAAGAGAGGCCAAACTCCCACTCTTTTGGCCAGAGGCTGGCTGGCCAGGGCTCCCCTACCATGTGTGGCAAAAAGAGTGGAGAGACCAAGAGAAGAGCATGAGTCCTTTGTTCTGGGGCCTTATATAGTTGGAGTCAGGGTGAAGAAGTTACACTTTGATTGTTGGGTAAATGTGGTGCCAGATTCCCCTGAGGAGACATGACTACCCAAATGTAGGTATGTGTGAAGGTCTGTTAGCCCGAATCCTTATCTTGTTCCAGATGCTATTTGTTTATTTTGCACACGTGACGTGAGGCAGGCAGTTAACCAAAGCTATTTTATGGTTTTATTTTTTCCTTTGGGCACTGTGGACCCCCTCCCCTTCTCCCTTCCAGGTTTTAGGATGAATACACAATCTCAAGGTTTCCCTTTTCCCAGCTAGTGGAGATAATACACACAGACTTTCAAGGGCTACCCGCCTCCTACACTATCATAATTTCACTTGTTGTTCGGGAAGCCTGGCAGCCTTATCGAACCAGGCTCAGGATTACTGGGTCAACGTGTGAGGTTTGCTTTTAGCCTCCAGTACTAAGTTCCTCATTAAATTGTAAAGGTGAGGGTCCTGACTTTATTTCCCCTCTGGCCACTTATTCTACTGTAACAATTTTACTTATTAGTAGACAGATTGAGCCAGTCACAGACAGTGACACATGTTTTGTTAACATCCTAGCATGGGAACAAAACAGAGAAAAGGGAGGAAAAGAACAATTCCAGAAATTAGAAATCAACTATACTTAAAGGTAAAGATATCATTTGACATTATTTCCCCCTCCAAAAAACATTGGATACTGCATTTATTTTAGACTTCCAGAGCTACTGCTATTTCTTTGAATTCTTTGATCTAAGAACTTATCTTTTTGGGAAAATAATCATTATTTTTCAATTGTATAAGAACTCCTTTTATTCAAGCTGATAATATAAACAAATAACATACAGCATTCAAACAAAAGCATCCATATAAATAATGCTGGTTAAAGCTATTAGTTACTAATTCATGCTTTCTTCTCTTTATATTTATTCCCACTCTGTTGTAAGCAAAGTCACTCTTTGGTGTTTCCTTAATTCATGGCCGGTTTGCATAAAAAGGAAATGCACCAATCTTCTTGGTTATTGTTTTTCTGAAGACTGTGCTCCTTGAAAAGAGGGAAGAGAGATAATAATTTTGAAAGCAGCAAAAGGAGATGCAGGAAAGAAGTTGAGGTTGATTTGGTGTTTGAGTAGTGGGTCTTATTAATTGTCTCTTTTTGCAAATAAGGAGGTGGATCCCATAGCTTTTATCAAGTTTTATGTATCCTAAGTGCCAGACACAGTGAGGTTATACAAAACCAGGAAGCCATGCTGACTTGGACTTGTGGATTAAAAAACAGAAAAACTTCCCTAAGTGACGCGGATCCCGGCCCGCAGGATCCGGTGTTGTGGTTGCAGTACACAAATACACACGGACTACAGAAATCCTGTGGAGGAAAAGGGACAGTGCGGCCACTCTCTCAAGAGGAAAGCACCTCTGAGCACCTCGGCCACTCTCTCAAGAGGAGAGCACCTTGACCCTTGCCTTGACAGGCTTTTGTTGTTTTTCTAGGCCCCTTACATCAAAGATGGTCCTCATTTATTATGCATAGGTTTGTTTTGGGTGGTTATTTTTTACAGACAACAAAGGAGAGGATGTCACTAAATACATCAAAGAAGGATATTTGCAATGTAAAAGGAGAAATGGTGAAGCGGTTATGCTCCTTACCTGGAAGGTCTAGCTCAGATTTTAGGAAGATAAAGATACTCAGTAAACATTTGCTGCCTCAGGGTGAGGGAGCTTTAGCAAGAGCAAGTCTCATAGCAGTCTAGGTACAATGCAGGCCTGATTTCCCACGGGAGAACCTATCCATGGACGTGGGTCCTGACTGCCAACCTCACTCCCCACTGGTTTTCCAAGTGGGGGCTGAGCCACATTTCCCACGTGTGGAACAATTCCCCACACCTAAGTGTTCTTCTGGAAAATTCATAGTGTTGTGTTGGAAGCAGCTATGGGGTAAGGTATAAAGATTCCAATATTGAATTGAATTCAACTGAGATTGAATTTACAGGTGATTCTGTAGGATGGGGAATGAAAGCTAGACTTAATTTGAGTTCTAAGAAAATAGAGACCAAAATTCATCCAATTTTGTGTATAAGAATTATATGTGTTTTATAAGTTTACCTAAATCCTTTTTTTAATGATCTCATTTTTTTATTTTTTTTAATTTTTGTTATTCAATTACAGTTGTATGCCTTTTCTCCCCATCCCTCCACCCCATCCCAGCTGAACCCACCTCCTTCCCCCACCACCACCCTCCCCCTTGATTTTGTCCATGTGTCCTTTATAGTAGTTCCTGTAATCCCCTCTTCCCACTGTCCCCCCCCCCCCGGCTATTGTTAGATTGTTCTTAACTTCAATGTGTCTGGTTATATTTTGTTTGCTTTTTTCTTCTATTGATTATGTTCCAGTTAAAGGTGAGATCATATGGTATTTGTCCCTCACCGCCTGGCTTATTTCACTTAGCATAATGCTCTCCAGTTCCATCCATGTTGTTGCAAAGGGTATAAGCTCCTTCTTTCTCTCTGCTGTGTAGAATTCCATTGTGTAAATATACCATAGTTTTTGGATCCACTCGTTTGCTGACGGGCACTTAGGTTGTTTCCAGTACTTGGCTATTGTAAATTGTGCTGCTATGAACATTGGGGTGCACAGGTTCTTTTGGATTGGTGTTTCAGGGCTCTTAGGGTATAATCCCAGTAGCGGAATTGCTGGGTCAAAGGGCAGTTCCATTTTTAGTTTTCTGAGAAAATTCCATATTGTTTTCCACAGTGGCCTCACCAGTCTGCATTCCCACCAACAGTGCACTAGGGTTCCCTTTTCTCCGTATCCTCTCCAACATTTGTTTGTGGATTTGTTTATGTTGGTCACTCTGACTGGTGTAAGATGGTACCTCATTGTGGTTTTGATTTGCACCTCTCTGATGGCTAGTGATGCTGAGCATCTTTTCATATGTCTCTGGGCCCTCTGTATGTCTTCCTTGGAGAAATGTCTGTTCAAGTCCTTTGCCCATTTTTTAATTAGTTTACCTAAATCTTTAAGTGGTTAGAGTATATATATACAGTTAACTGTGGGGGTGATTATTTTATTTATTTATTTTTTTAGCAAAATTGCCTTTTATTGTTTGTGTCATAAACTTAACCAAGGAGGTAAAGACCTGGATTCAGAAAACTACAGAACAATGAAGAAAGAAATTAAGGAAGATACAAATAAATTGAAGTATATGGATTGGAAGAAATAACACCATTAAAATATGGGTAATTATTTAAAATTATTTTCCAAATGCAAAATATTTCACCTCTGTAGAAAAATAACTGTTTAGAGTAAATTGCATTGGCCTATTCAAATAACATATCAGTGCATGGATGTAACAACCCATAAATTTATATTGGACAATTTAGAATTTATATTGCTTTTTCCTTCTGTACACAAAGTATTAATCATTCTAATCTACACAGGTTCTGAGTTAATTGTTTATAGTGATATTAGCAGATATTGAATAGAAAATTATCCATCCTCTTATTCTATTTTGATTTCTAGAAAAGTGTGAGACAGAAAATGAACCAATGTTTTACGCACTTCTTTAAAATACACTTGAATTTACTATAGAAAACTCATTAGAGCTAGTTGCCTTAAAAAATAATTGAAAGCCCAGCTTCAGAATTTCTATAATTAACAATTACAACATTTTGAATACTTGATAACCTATATACTAAAAATGCTATCGGAGTGAAAGTTGCCCCAACATTTCTTATTTTCATTTGTTTTAAAATGTAAGATTTTTCAGAAAATTAAATTTTCTACAGATTCTGCTATGTGACTCTGAAGAGTGCCCATTGAGACCATTTCCAGGTTAGTATATATTTAAGACATTTCATGTATACTAGCAAATTGCTCCTATCATCTCTTACATTCCCACTACAGTGCAGAAAAATGTCATTCTCATTGTACTCTCATCAGTATTAACATTAGCATTTTACAAATTATTTGTTAATTTAATAGAAGAAAACTAGAACTTCATTGATATTTAATATACATATCTCTGATTAACAGCAAGATTGAATTGTTTTCTTAATTATTAGTCATTGCATATTCCTTTAGATTACTTTCCTGTTTTTAGCCTTATTCAAATTGAGGGATTTACTGTTTCTTACAGTTTTATATAACTATTCATGTTTATATATTCTTATAAATATAGACAGTGAAAGTTTGCTATACTTGTGGCAGGTATATCCTTGTTTGTTCATTATATTTTAGTATTCTTCATGATATTTTAACATTTATTTTGTCCCTTTTTTCATATTAAAATGAATAATACAGGTTCTGAGTAACTTGGTGTGACTTGAAGAAAGCAGGGGAACTTTTCAGATGAAAAAGAAGATAGAAAATTTAAGATGGAGGGAAAAGCAAACAGAACCTGAACCTATTTGAGGAAGTGGTAGAGGTGAGTGTTGCTGAAACAAAGTGAGCTGAGAGGGTGGGTAGGCCAATTGGCCAAATAGCAATTTTCTGCAAGACATTCAACAAAATATCCACTTTTCCAAATTTACTATTCTCAAAATATAATTCTTCATTAAAATTTGATGTAATTTTTTTCCAAATGAGGTACTTTTATCCTCTTTTTAAGATTTCTGAAAGTGTTGAATTTATCAGAGTGTTTCCATAGCACCTTTTAAAGTAGTATTCGTGCTGTCAAAGTCTAAGGGTCATAGTTGTTTTAGTGCACTTATGAATGCAATGGTCAGAAGAATACATTTCATAGTAAATATAAAATCAGAATGTCATCTGGGAACTTTTCAGTTTGCACTACCTCATTTTTTCCATGTTTTCATGAACACATGAATAATACATAACACATAACACAAAACCAACTACCTCAATATCTTATAAAACTAAAATATGGCACCCATTAAACAATAAATTCCCTGATCCCTTCCCCCAATCCCTGACAATCACCATTTACATTCTTTTTTTTTAAATCTCCCCTTTACTCCCACACCCCAGCCTCAGTTTCTGCTCTGTTACTGAGTTCAGTTTTTTGTTTGTTATTTTTGTTTAGATTCCACACATAAGTGGTATCATACAATATTTGTCTTTCTTTGCCTGGTTACTGAAGTTAGCATAATGTTTTCTAAGTTTATCCATGTTGTCACAAATGGCAGAATTTCCTTCTTTTTTATGGCTTAATAATATTCCATTGAGTGTATACAACCTATCTTCCTTGTTCATTCATGAGTCAATGGACATTTAGGTTGTTTCATTATCTTGGCTGTCATGAATAATGCTGCAGTGGAGGTGGGAGTGTAGACATCTCTTCCAGACAGTGATTTCATGTGCTTCGGACATATTCCCAGAAGGGGGATTATTGGATCATAAGGTAACTCTATTTGGAATGTTTTGAAGAATCTCCATAGTGTCTTCCATAGTGGCTATAGTAATTTACATTCTCGCCAATACTTGTCATTGTTTGTCTTTTTGGTGGTAGCCATTCTAATGGATGTGAGATGATCTCTCATTGTAGTTTTGATTGCATTTTCCTGATGATTAAAGAAGTTTAACACTTGTTGGCCACTTGCATGTCTCTGGAAAAATGTCTATTCAGGTTCTTTACCATTGTTTTATTCAGATTATTTATTTTTTGTTTGTTTTGTTTTGTTCCTTGCTGTTGAAATTAATAACATTTAATCCCTAGACTGACACGTGGTTTGCAAATGTTTTCTCCTGTGCTGTAGGTTAACTTTTCATTTTGTTTATTGTTTCCTTTAATATGCAGAAACATCTTGGGTGTGACACAACCTCCTTTCTTTAAAAAAAAAGATTTTATTTATATATTTTTAAATAGAGGGAAAGGGAGAAAGAGAGGGACAAAAACAGCAATGTGTGTTTGCCTCTAGCATGCCCCCTACTGCAGACCTGGCCAGCAACCCAGGCATGTGCCCTGACTGGGAATAGAACCGGTGACCCTTTGGTTTACAGGCCAGCTCTCAATCCACTGAGCCACACCAGCCAGGGCTCCCCCTATATTTTCTTCTAGGAGTTTTGGAGTTTCAGGTCCTTCAGGACTGTGTTTGTTTGGCTGGGCCATACCAAGCTTCTTTATGACCCTTTAAGGTTAAGTTCATCTAATTCACAAAAAAATTTTACAAATCCTTCTATGCTGCCACCAATTCAGCTTTATCAGTAATAAGGCTGCAGTTTGATTAATTTCCTTTTGATTTTTTTTGGGGGGGTAGGTGGGAGAGCTATCATCTCTCAACTGTTTTCTAACTTCAGTGTAAGGAATAGGGATTCTATTCATCATCTACTTAATATTCCAACTTCTTGGATCTTTGGCTGGAAATCTTGAGCTGATATTTGGGGAAGAAAATATGACACCTCTGGTACAGCCTAGGCCGGAGGCATCAGGTTTCAATGCTCTTATATGTCACATGGTATTTTGACCTTAGCAGGTTGCAGCTTGTTATATTACAGTAGGTTTTTAACTGGATCAGGCAGACCAGGCCTCAGTAAGCATAACAAATAAGGGACTCTGGCTGCCCTTATCTTGACCCACAGTGGCTTAGCTTTTAACCAAGCAGGGTCTGCTGACACAAGGATTAAATGATCAAAGGAGAAAGCCATTTAGTCCTAGTTAAGGCCTATATCAAACTGTAACAAAACAAATGGAGCTTTCCAAGTGTTCGAGCTTTCTAAGTATTTGTGCATTGGGTAAAATGGAAAAGAAAGGAAAAATTTTGCCATTTCTCAGGCTAACATACATGTTGCTTTTTAAAAATTTTTGAGATATAATTGACATATAACATTGTGTGGATTTGAGATGTCAACATGTTACTTAAATACATCAATATATTGCAATATGTCAGTTTTAGCTAACATCTCCATCATGTCACATGATTATCATTTGGGGGTGGTTTTTTTTTGGTGGTGAAAATATTTAAGACTGAGGCTCTTAGTAATTTCAAGTATATAATTCAGCTTTATTAACTATAATCACAATGCTGTGCATTAGATGTAGAATTATTTTGAGGGGAAAAAAACAAATAGTCCAATCTTTTAAAACGAAGTGGCTTTTCCATATGCTCAAGTCTTAAGACCTCACCACATCATCTTAACTTGGACCTGGACTTATTAATGACATAAATTTGAGCACAGGTTTTAATGCTCAAAGACCCAGACTGTGTTTCCACTGAGAAAAGGATGATAAATGTTGTTAATGAACAATTCAAAAGAAGAAGAGATTTAAAATAAGGACAATGTGCTATATATATATAGGTTAAAGTAAAGAAACATCTGAATGAAATTGGAATACCAAAAATGTAAAGGACAAAAATACATGTTCCTAGAATACTCTGTCTTAGAGAACAAATTTATTGAAGTAGTCAAGGGAGATCCAGAGTAGTTGACTCTATATTTCAGACTTATTATCTTCACTGGTACAGTAAGAAAATGAAAGAAAAATAAAGGAATAAGGATTGATTAAGCTGATAGACGCCCACTTAAGAGCTTAGACTCAGGCAAGGCAGGTATAAAAGGTAAAAGAAATGTTTTTGTTTCTAATTGTCCTTTAAGAGGGAAGCCCAAGCCATGGGCCTTGATAACATTTGTAAAATAGAAGACCCTGAGTATACATCATTGTTAAATTCCAAATGAGCAAAAGTTATAAACAAGATTTTTGTCAGTGACATAAAATGAACCCCTGAGACATAAGAATAAATCTGAAATGTCATTTTAAAACTACTTATTACTATAAAATTGTAATTAAAATTTAGTAGTTTTTAAGCATGGTGAGCTTCAGGAGAGCTCTAGCAATCACTCTACTGTTCATTTGTGACGCTACATACTTATTCTCAACTAACATTTCTGGAGGTGCATCTCATATTTTCTTCTTTTTCACTTTCTGCTTTTTGTGTATTATGTGTGGTACATAATTTTGGAGTTTTTCTTGGGGAAACTTGGGGTGACAAATTTAACATTCTGCTTTTACTTCATCTTTACAAGATAAGAAAACTTTGGAAATTGGACTTTTACTGGTAGGATCCATGGCCCAATTGATATTAAACAAATACAACTAAAGATGGTCATAACACTTATTTCTTTATGAATGTTAAGTCTGCCAAACAATGTAACATAATCTCTGTTATTCTGCCTGGAATTGATATTTAAATTTAAATACACATTTGTTGGCTCAAACAGGATGTAGCGTCCACTATAGTTTTCTAGCTAATGCTCCCTTAATATTCAGAATGGCAATCTATTTCCTTTTTCAACTATTTGCAAACATTTAACTATTTTGGTGTGTCATTCATTACCATCATTAAATTCACTCTTGCAAAAGTATATATGGACTTACACACTAACTGGATGACAGAATTACAATACATAAAACACTTAAGATGTTTGCTTCAAGTTAACTTGTTATGGGAACCTATCTTTGAAAGCAATTATTTAAATGTTAAAATTAAATCTGGATGATGCCTGGTGTGTATTGCTGATTGTTACACTGCTGAGAATAAAGTAATGAGGTCATCTCTCAATCAAATACAACTCAAGTATGCCAGAGACAACAATGACGCAGACATTTAGCATTTCAGCTTGCCAAATTCTGAGACCAAATCTGAAACCAAATTGCAGTTTTTAGCCAAATCCTGAGGTCTATGTGAATCAAATTAGGAGACATCATCTAAAACTACAGACATATCCTATATACTACAGCAATTATGGAACGACCACTGAAAGATTATATTTTCTACAGCATGCATTTTTGCTCAATATTATGTTTCTAAATTTCCTCTGTCCTTTACAGTATTCCACTGAACATGTAACAATCTGTCCTTCAATTAATGGACACATGGATATTATGGCTATATATGTTTTCTTTTCCTAGAAATGCTGCTTTGAATGCCTTTGTTTATGTCTCTTTGTAAACATGTGTGTCTCTGGGGTATATACCTAGGAGTGCAATTTTTGTTTTGTAAAAACAAAAGATAATATAATATTATCTCAGATAATATAAAAATTATTTTCTAAAATGACAATAAAATGTTCCTATCTGTAGAAGAGACTAGTAAGAATATCCAATACTTATTTCTCAGTCTGCCTTTCAGCTCAATGGCTGAGTTCTGACTGACAGAAAGCAGGCAGAGGTGGTATGCAATCTTGAAAGAAAAAGTGTATGCCCTCCTCATTGTCATTCTTTTCTTTTGTAGAATGAAGATAAGATGGCTGGAAGGGGAGGAATCTTAGATCATGAGGGATGACCATGCACCCAGGATGATGGGAATAAACAAACAAACAAAAAAGGAGCCTGGGCTCCAGATGTTAGAATTCCATATTAGTGATAAGATTTTTATGTTAATGTGAGAGAGAAACAGCCACCATTCAAGTTAAGTCACTGATGGTTTAGGTTTTCTGACATTCTCATTAGAATCTAATGATAACTAACTTGCATCCTCAACAGAAGCTCATAAGCATTCCCACTAGCTTTTATTCTTCTCTACTCTTGCATTTATCATATTTTCTCATTTTCAAGCATTTGATGAGTGTAAAATGGTCCTGAATTGTGGCTGTAATTTTTATTTCATTATTATTAATGAAATTAAGTATCTCTTCATATGTAACAGAGTTTCCATCTATAAAATAACTGTCCTTGACTTACGACTAGTTTTTCTAATGAATAGTTTCTGTTTTCATTGTCTCTTAAGACTTTAAAAATATATAGTCTAGGAACCTAATCAACAAAACAAACAATTAAGTAAAATATAACCAAAGACACTAAAATTGAGAACAGGCTGACAGTGACCAGAGGGGAGAGGGGATGGGATTATAGGGGAAAAGGGCAAAGGGTTTGCAGGAACAAGTATAAAGGACACATGCACAATAACAGGGTGGGGTGGAAACAGGGGAGGGAGGTGGGGAGAGCTGGGGTGGTGGAGAGGGGTGGGGGGAAAAGGCAGAAAACTATACTTGAACAACAATAAAAAAATGTTTACAAAATTTAAAAAAAAGAAAGGAACCAGATGCAAGATACATACAATTTTATATCTGAATTTGACATAAAGTCAAATGTACATTTATATATAGATGATATATATAAGATATATAAAATGTTTGGATATTAATATATATAAGATATATAAGTATAAACTATATCAGTGAATAAATAAAACAATATGAATAAGCACATACATAAAATATATTTTAATAGTAAAAAATATATATAGTCTAGACATTAATGCCTGTTGGTTATATACTTTGCAACTATCGAACCCAGTTTGTGAATTGTATTTTCATTTCTTAATGATGAACAGAACTTAAGGTAAAGTAATTGTATTTACTAAACTTCCCATTATGATTTATGTTTTTATGTCTTAATATACCACGATGATCTAAGTAACATTTCAAACATATCTTTAAAAAATTTAAACTATGTTTTTCTTATTTTAATCTTTAGTGCACCTCAAATTGAATTTTTGTGTGTATAGTATGAAATAGGTGTTTAATTTATTTTTATCTCATATGAATTCTTTATTAACTCAACAACATTTTTGAGGAGTTGTTTTTGTCCTCATAGATAAAGTGCAACCTTTGTCATAAATCAACTGACCCATACAAATATACATACATACACATACACACATGTACATACACATGCACATATATATTCTTTATATGTACACATACATGTGTGTGTGTGTACATTCATTGTTTAGTTACCTGCCAGTGTCTTCGGCTTCAACTCTTGACGATCTTATAAATGAGTGATAACCACAATGTCTTGTCTTCAACAGCCCTGCTCAGCTCCTGTACACTCATGCTTATGGATTCTTTTGTGGAATCAGTTCATTTCACATTTGGACCCCCTTTTCCCTGCTGCCTTCTACTTTTCCCAGCATTATTGTCTTTTCCAAAGAATTCTACCTTCTCATGATGTGCCCAAAGTGGGACAGTTTCAGGTTTTTCACTTTTGCAACCAACAATGTTTCAGGCTTAATTTGCTTTAGGACCCACTTATTGGTCTTTCTGGTGGTCCAGAGTATCCATAGAGCTCTCCTCCAATATCCAGTTTTTCCTATCAACTTTCTTTACTGTACATATGTACATAGTAATTGTGAATACAAGGGCATGGATGATCTTAGCTTTGGTCTCCAATGACATTTCTTTATTGTTGATGATCTTTCCTAATTTTTTCATTGTCCTTTCAAGTCTCATCCTTGATTTCCTGGCCAACATCACATAATTTTAATTAATAAGGCTTTACATCAAGTCCTGGTTTAAGTAAGGTAGGCTAAGTCTCCCACTTTCTTCATAAACATTTTCCCTTTAATCACATTTCTAGGAATCTAAGATTACATGTTCACAAACATCAAATAAATGCAAAAACATGTACTTTTGTTAGAGATTACCCAATTATGTCCATATTACTTATTCCATTTTAAACTTTCGAAGACAATGTGTGAGAGAGATTGTTGATCTGCTGGTTTGTGTTTCCTTTGAAAGTACTGAAAATTTCTTAGTCACAGAATAAAGTAAAACAAAAGAAAAATTGCAATAACCATTTTGAAGCATAATAACTTGGCAATTGGATTCTTAGAGAACCAAGAGAAGTAAAAACATATAGCAACAAGAATTTATGTCACAAGATGTTCCTAACAGCTTTAATAATTTTGGAAGGACCTGGGAACAATTCAAACATTTATCAATATTTTTCTATATTTATTTAATGCACTGCTTAAAATGTATAAAAGGATTTTAACATCTGATGGTCACAACAATGTAGAAAGGTCTCAAAAACACAATGTCGATCAAAGAAATCAGAGGCAAAGAAATCAAAGAAGCATACTGTATGCTTCCTTTTACATGGATTTCTAGAACAGGAAAATATAAGTGATGATGACAAATAAGAACAGAGTTTGCCTCTGTCTAGATTAGGAGACTTCTTAGAATTGTGAAGAAGAGAAATTTCTGAAATGATAGAAATGTTCATTAACGTAATTGGGATAGTGTTTTTTTTTTCTCAATTCATACATTAAGTTAGAAATTGAAAAATACAACACAACATTTGTAGAAAGCACGACGAGGTCCTTTGTGCTGTAAGAAATGTGTTTATCTCAGCTCAGCAACTGGACAGGGTCAGGGGTTCCTGCAGACCAGGGGGAGCTGCTTCCCCACCTCAGGTCCCCACCAGCCAGGGATTCCCAGAGTTTTCCAGAAGAACCATCTCCTGAGACCAGAACCCCATGACTATAGGGTGGCTGAGATGGAGTACCACAGTAGAGGCAGGCCTCTGACCCAAGGGAGCATGTGCAGTCTGAAGACTGGAGATGTGTCTTTTGCTTTCAGAAAATTCCCAGGTGGCAGCTGGTGCTCATTAGTGGATGAACCTGACTTAAATGTCTGAGTCCCCAAGAAAAGTCCAAGGCACTAGTGCCCACCCAGAGATCCTGTGAGGTGCAGGCCTGAATTACAGGAAGTAGCTGGCTTGTAATGTGGTCCCAAGTTGATAAATAGCATAGCCCACTTTGGATCCTGGCCCTGAACCAGCCACACAGCACTGTGCAGAGGGCAGGCCGGAGCCAAAAAATTTTGGCCAAGGTACCAGGAGCCCCCTCCTGCTCCCTTGGCACACCAGGGTGAGCAAGGGATGTGCTGGAAACTCTAACACTAGGTGTCAGGGAGGCCTCTGGGAGGAGGTGACCTCTCTCCAGCAGATGGCATTCTAAATGAGAGTATATATTTGTCAAACCTTATGGAACTGTATAGTTTTAAAAGATTGAATGTTTTGCATGAAAATTACACCATGATTTTAAACATTAATATTACATATATAAAATTATTTATTCATAGTAACATAAAGTTTGAAAATGTCTTGGGGCAACATCATGAGTTTGGCTTGTGTTGAGAAATGATTCTCCTCAGATCTCTCTCACTTCTACATGTCTTATGACCCAGGTACTAACTATCCTTTGGTTCAGACTATCTTTTAATATGATTTCTAATAAATTCTCCTTTGACCCCATGTAGTCCAACTAAGTTTTGATGTAATAGGCTTATGACTTTAAACAGAAAAATTCTTATGGGGATGGAAAAAATGGTTACTTTGATAATGTTTTTTTTATAAATGTAAATGCTTAATAGGAATACGAGGTTAGTTTACAGTTGTTTATATACTACTTTTAGAAGAAAAAGTGATGGAGTGTGCTTCTCTGGTTCAAGGTTTGGAATGGGGAAAAAGAATGAAAGATATATTTGTTAATCCATAACTACCTACAATAATTATAAAAATAATAATGAATGGAAAATCCTCCTGGACAAATCCTTTGGACATAAAAGATTATAGTGAAAAGCATTTAAATAATATACTTATTATTCTGTCTTAAGTACAGATCTTTGTACACATTTAATCTCTAATTTCTCTTTTGTTTGTTTTTCTTAAAGATTTTACTTATTTATTTTTAGAGAGAGGGGAAAGGAGGGAAAAAGAGAGGAAGAGAAACATTGATGTGTGAGAGATAACATCGATCGGTTGCCTCTCACATGCCCCCAAACCCAGGACCTGGCCTGAAACCCAGCCACGTGCCCTGACTAGGAATGGAACCAGTAACTCTTCAGTTTGCAGGATGACACCCAACGCACCAGTCAGGGCTCTAATTTCTATTTAAATGCCAATTGTATCCATTATATGTATATATTATATACCTAGCATATGTTATATAATATAAACATATATGTTTAATAATAATGAAAAAGATGGCTATGATTTATCCAATATTATTTATGTATACACACAAATATTATTTGAATCCTTACAATAACCTTGTCATTCTCCTCTTTATGTCTGGTATTTGATGCAACCGAACCTCAGCATTCTTAAAATCTCACAACTAGTGTCAGACTCAAGGTTTTCATTGAGGTAAATTTAAATTCCAAATCTGCATTTTTTTTGTCATTTCATACTGCTTCTCTAACAGTATGAATAAGAGTGTTAAAGATGAACTACTTATAAATAAATAAGTTGATATATCTCTTAACTCTCTATTGACAACTCCTTCCAAAATTCCTTTTGCATTTATATATTATTTTTCACCATAAGAAATGCAAAACTATTTTGCTATAAGCCAAGTCTGCATATCCATGCCTCTTTGTCCTTATTAGCTTCTTTTTCAATGCGAAAATTGCATTGCTAAATAATTGTCTGACTAGCTCAAAACCTCACCTAAATTTAATTTTGTTGATAGACTGGTATACATTGGTAAGAATTTTATCTCTGAGAGTTTCTACCAACACCATGGCTTCTTCTTTACACAACTGGCTATCTCATAGTTGGTAAAAATCGGGTACTAAACAATGATAGCCAAAGCTCTGTTAGATTTTGTTCTTGAGAAGATATATAATGAGAAATCAATGGAAAGAAAAAAACAGGTCTGCAATGAATTGATAATAATGGGATGATTTACCATGAACTCAAACACCGGTACCCTTCACCTGCGCTGATTTCACTCAAAGCTCTGCTTGGATATGATAAGTTTACATTAAAATTCTTGAAGAGTCCTTTGCCCCCAATTATATAAGTTTTATGTTCTACAAAATCTAGATTCTCTCTGAGAAAATTTGGATGTGATGTGGATATTTATAGCTCAAATGCAAGATCAACACTCAGGCAAAGAAAGGTAATAGGAAGAAGGCAAATAAAGACTAGGACAAAATGGCAGAGATTGTTTAAAAATGGAAAGTTTGAGAATAATCAAGAATCATTGAGAAGAGATTGAGAAAAAATACAATAAACATGGGATTAGAGACCAAAGAAATATTTGTTTACTCTTGTACATAGAAGCATTCATCAACAATAAAATGCCCACATCAATCACCCACACAATATACTTAATTTTTAGATTGTTATAGAGAATACTGTACAAAACTTTCATTGGAAAATTTTTACCTTTCTATAATTCTTAGAAATCTACAAAGAATCTAAAACTCAGTTGCACATCGAGGACACATCATAGGTAAATAACAAAATAGAAGAGGCTGAGTAATCATAAAAAATGGCTTTCATCAGAGAGATCCAGAGCCTTCATATCTCCCCGCATTTATGAACAAAGTCTTGATTCACCTCAATTCTGAAATGCACTGTTTGTTTCCCTGGTGCATGTACTCAAAGAAATAATTTTATTTGTTATAATTTTTACTGAAATTGGAATAACTGAATAAAAAGCAACAAAATAACTTCTTTTTGACTAACCATAGTGGTGTATTGTTTTGATTTACAGTAATGCTTTGTCTCTATGTTGCTTTTCTGTGATCTTTGCTCATTCTATGCACATTATATCTCTGCTGTTGCTGTCTTTTTCTGGTTTTGCCAACTTCTGAAGGAAAAGCCACAAATAGAAATGCACACAATTGTAATTAATAAAATTTAACCCAATTATAAAAGTTTTTGGTAGCAAAACAATGATATGTTCCATTTTTCTCAACTGAAAATTTGCATGGGACCCAAAACTCTTGATTATTGAAGTAAACAGTCATGTTTTAAAACAAGAGAGAGAAAGATTAGATTGGAGAGAGGTCCATAAATTAGGAAGGACTTAACAGAAAATAAGAGTCACAAAGTACCTTTATCTCTTGAAGAGATATAAAGTGTTTAAAAGAGTAGGGAGAATTTATGACCACACTAGAGGGAAAATTAATTTCACTCAGAAAAATACAGAAAATGATTTGAACAAATTAATAAGGAGGAGAAATAGGATAAATATTTTCTCAATAATTATAAGTCATCCTATGAAATAATTAAAAATTTTGGTTATTTTGAAGACACATAATTAGGGTAGCCTAATGTATTTTTGGCCTTCTACCTAATATCTGTGGTGGTTTCCTCTATATACGTGTGTGTGTGTGTGTGGAAGAAGAAAATGACTGAAGTGTATAAAATAGAAAAAAGGGGTTTTTCAGCTTTATTGAGATATAATTGGCATATAACTTTGTATAAGTTTAAGGTATATACATGTTGATTTGATACACATGTTGCAAAATGATTACCACCATTGCATTCACTAAAACTTCAATCATGTCATATAATTAGCATTTATTTTTGTGGTAAAAATATTTAAGATATGCTCTCTTAGCATCTGTCACATTAACAGTACAATATTATGAACTATAATCAGCATGCTGGACATTAACTCCCAGAACATAATCATTTTTTACTGGTAGTTTGTACACTTTGACCAACATTTCCTTGTTTTCCCCACCCCCAAACTCCTGGTAACCACAATTCTATGAGTTCAGCTTATTAGTTTCCACACATAAATGGTATCATACAGTAGTTGTGAATCTCTTATTTAACTTTGTATAGTGCATTCAAGGTTCATCAATGTTGTTGCAAATGGCAGGATTTTTTTCTTCCTCACTGCTGAATAATATTCCATTGTACATATATAGCGCATGTTCTTTATCCATTCATCCATTGACAGACATTTAGGTGGTTTCAATATCTTGGCTATTATAAACAATACTGTCATGAACATAGGAGTGCAGATATCTTTTCATGATAGTGATTTCATTTCCTTTGTATATATCCCCAGAATTGGGATTGCTGGATCATATGGTAGTTCTATTTTTAATTATTTGAGGAACCTCCATATTGTTTTCCATAGCGGCTGCACCAATTTACATTTATACCGCAATTTCACAATGGTTTGCTTTTCCCCTTATCCCCACCAACACTTAGTATCTTGTCTTTTTGGTAATAGCAATTCTAACAGGTTTGAGATTATCTCATTGCGGTTTTGATTTTATTCCTAATGATTAGTGATGGAGAGCATTTTTTCATGTACCTGTTTTTCGATTGTATGTCTTCTTTCAAAAAATGTTTATTCAGAAATAGAGAAAACAATTCTTTTTACAACAGCATAAAATATGTAAGAATAAATGCAACTAAAGTGTTGAGAGATATCTGTACACTGGAAACTGCAAGTTACTGACAAAGAAATCCAAGAAGACACAAAAAATGGAGGGATACCCCATGTTTGTGGATCAGAAAAATTAACATTGTTAAGATGCCCATACTACCCAAAGTTATCTACAGATTCAATGCAACCTGATCAAAATTCCAGTGGCACTTTTCACAGAAGTAGAAAATACCATCCTAAAATTTGTATAGAGTCATAAAAGACCTTGTATAGGCAAAGTGATCCTCAGAAAGAAGAACAAAGCTGGAGGCATCATACTTTCTGATTTCAAACTATACTACAAAGCTGTAGTAACCCAGAAAGTATGGTACTGGCTGTTGGTAAAAGTCCCAACCTGAATTCAAAAGCCCAAGAAGCAGGAGTAACAATATCTAAGGGCAGGAGAAGATGGATGTCTCAGTTCAAGAAGACGGAGCAAATTCATCCTAGCTCCACATTTTTATTTTATTCAGGACCTCAATGCATTGGATGATGCCCAAGCCCATTGGGAAGGGCCATCTGGTGAATTTACTCAATTTAACAATTCAAATTATAATTTCTTCTAGCAACACCCTCACAGACACACCTCAAAATAATGTCTTACCAGCTATACAGGCTTCCCTTATCCAGTCAAGTTAATATAAAATTAACCATTGCAACTTATACTTTACTTTTCATCAATTTCCAAGGTATTTCAAACTCTACCATTTTCTAAACTTCAACTACTGTTTTGCTCCCCCAAGTCTGTATTGATCTTTATAATTCAAATTTAAAAGGTAGAAACCTGAACAAGAACCAACTGGCTACTGAAGGAGAGCAAAATTTGCCACCCCAAAATGCCTCTTTGGGATATTGATTATTTTAGGTTGATCAATTTTAAGAAACAAAAGAAATGAGAGAAGTTCTGAAAATCAAGTGGAATGAACATTTACATTTGCAAGGGAAACATTGGTAAGGGAAGTCTCCATTTGTAAGGGTGTCTCCCTCACTTTAACAGGAAGAGAAGGATGGCTCTAAATCTCTACTAGCTGTTATCAATGGAGAAGGGAAAGACTTAAATCTGCTTAACAACCTTGCTTTTTTAAAAGATTTTATTTACTTAATTTTAGAGAGAGGGGAAGGGAGAGAGAAAGAGAAGGAGAGAAACATCAATGTGTGGTTGCCTCTCATGTGCCCCCTATTGGGGACCTGGCCGACAATCCAGGCATGTGCCCTAACTGGGAATTGAACTCAAAACCCCTTAAATCTCCGGCCAGTGCTCAATCTACTGAGCTACACCAGCCAGGGCTTAACAACCTTACTTTTGTTTGCTCTGTTTTTCCTGGTAACTTCCCCCAGCTGACCCTCCACCCCCATGGTCTTTAGCTGAAGGTGGTATTTAAGGTAACGGCTTCACTCTGTTTCTCGGGGTATCTCCCATGTATGCAAGAGGTTGGGGGGTAGAAAAATAATTGTCTTTCTACTTTTCTACATTCTTCTGGCTGGTCTTGTGGACAAAAAAAAAGGGGGGTATGTAACAAACCTGAGAAGCTCAGGGGAGGCCTACATGGTAAACCTTACAAATTCAGAGATCAGCAGTACCCACACATGATGGTCTAAACATAAAAATTCCTAACTAAAAGCAGATCTTGGTGGATAGTTACATCCGAGGCCTGTAGCTTCTTTGACAAAGATCACTATGATGCAAAAATGCATCATAGGCAAAATTAAAAGGAAAAGAAAAATTAAAGCTCAGCTTTGAAATTCTGTGGTCATCCTTTCTCTCAGCTATTAGAGTACTTTGTCCTGGTAGTGACAGAGATAAAGAAGCATGAGCAAAGGTTGTGTGCAGTCCCTTCCAACCTCCTCATTTACTTCATCCAAGAAAACATCAGAAGTCAACCAAATCCAAGTAAAGGTATAAAAATAAACCTGAATAAATTCTGAACTGTAACAAAAAAGAAATTATTCACAAATGTTGGTGCTTTTTGTTGTTTTGTTTTTGCATATTATTAGTGACACTGCAGGAAGCAATTGTGATGGTGGGAAAATGCTGATGACAGGTAACCAGGCCTCCTCTCCTTCCCCTCCCATGCTCTTGCAGAACCTGTGGATATCATTTACGCTGAGCATATTTCATTTGAATTCTTTATTGATAGATCTGTTTCCTCTTAATTTAAACATTCTAAGTTCCTTCAGAAAAGAGATACTGTGTCCTGTCTTTTCTGTCTGGTTCCCAGGAAATTTCATAGAATATAGAAATATCTAATAAATGTTTGCTCAATAAATAAAGAAACAGATATTTTCCAACATCTTTACTAGTACTTGTTGCTAGTATTTTTCTTTTTTTAATTTTTTAAAATTTTTATTGTTATTCAATTACAGTTGTATGCCTTTCCTCCCCATCCCTCCACCCCACCCCAGCTGAACCCACCTCCCTCCCTCACCTCCACCCTCCCCCCCCGACTTTGTCCATGTGTCCTTTATAATAGTTCCTGCAATCCCCTCTTCCCACTGTCCCCACCCCACTCCCCCCTGACCACTGCTAGGCTGTTCCCAACCTCAATGTCTCTGGTTGTATTTTGTTTGCTTTTTTCTTCTATTGATTATGTTCCAGTTAAGGGTGAGATCATATGGTATTTGTCCCTCACTGCCTGGCTTATTTCACTTAGCATAATGCTCTCCAGTTCCATCCATGCTGTTGCAAAGGGTATAAGCTCCTTCTTTCTCTCTGCTGTGTAGAATTCCATTGTGTAAATATACCATAGTTTTTGGATCCACTCATTTGCTGATGGGCACTTCGGTTGCTTCCAGTACTTGGCTATTGTAAATTGTGCTGCTATGAACATTGGGGTTCACAGGTTCTTTTGGATGGGTGTTTCAGGGTTCTTAGGGTATAATCCCAGCAGTGGAATTGCTGGGTCAAAGGGCAGTTCCATTTTTAGTTTTCTGAGGAAATTCCATACTGTTTTCCACAGTGGCCTCACCAGTCTGCGTTCCCACCAACAGTGCACTAGGGTTCCCTTTTCTCCGTATCCTCTCCAACATTTGTTTGTGGATTTGTTTATGTTGGCCACTCTGACTGGTGTGAGATGGTACCTCATTGTGGTTTTAATTTGCATCTCTCTGATGGCTAGTGATGCTGAGCATCTTTTCATATGTCTCTGGGCCCTCTGTATGTCTTCTTTGGAGAAGTGTCTGTTCAAGTCCTTTGCCCATTTTTTAATTGGGTTGTTTGTCTTCCTGGAGTGCAGTTGTGTGAGTTCTTTATATATTTTGGAGATCAGGCCCTTGTCTGAGGTATCATTGGCAAATATGTTTTCCCATACAGTTGGTTCTCTTTGTAATTTGGTGCTGTTTTCTTTAGCCATGCAGAAGCTTTTTATTTTGATGAGGTCCCATTTGTTTATTCTTTCCTTTATGTCCCTTGCTTTAGGGGACATGTCTGTGAGGATGTTGCTGCGTGGAATGTCTGAGATTTTCCTGCCAATGTTTTCCTCTAGGACTTTTATGGTGTTATGACTTATATTTAAGTCTTTTATCCGTCTTGAGTTTATTTTTATGTATGGCGTAAGTTGGTGATCGAGTTTCATTTTTTTGCACGTAGCTGTCCAGATCTCCCAACACCATCTATTGAAGAGGCTGTTTTTGCTCCATTTTATGCTCCTGCCTCCTTTGTCAAATATTAATTGACCGTAAAGACTTGAGTTTATTTCTGGGCTCTCTGTTCTGTTCCATTGGTCTATGTGCCTGTTTTTATGCCAGTACCAGGCTGTTTTGATTACAGTGGCCTTGTAAGACAGTTTGATATCAGGTATTGTGGTCCCTCCTGCTTTGTTCTTCTTTCTCAAAATTTCTGCAGCTATTTGGGGTCGAGTATTTTTCTTTCTTTTTCTTTTCTTCACAAGAATGGCAATTATATTGATAGCAACACAGTCTGGGGAGGTTAGTTCTAGTTTTTGTCACAAACAACTTTTAAAATGGCTTCCGAAAGCAGTTATTTAAAAATATAGATTACTCTGTATAAATACAAGTTCCAGACTATATGCTGGGTTTAAGTGATATTTTTAAAAAATTTCCCTTATTTTGGGTCTGAGTTTCATTTCATTAAAAGTCCTTCAACAAGACAAATAATCCCTCCTGGATCCTCGTATTTCACACAGTATTACTGGATAGGATAAAAATAGTTAGGGTACAATATATCTAGCACCACTAGATATTAGAGATCTCCAATATGTGTTCTATTGAGTTGTTCAGTACATTAAATTGTCCTAATAAATATCCACTTACTTTACTCTTGCCTCTTTTGGAAACTCTGATCTTTCTGAATATCAATACAGCCTACCCAATATCCTCATGCACTGCCAGGGTTTTAGGGCATGGAAGTAATGATTCATAACACCATCTTCTATTTTTGTCCCCATTTTTGCTGCTTTTCACAAATTTAAATCCATTTTCATTAAGCAAAGACTACCTTTGTTTTCCTTCTTTCTATAATTTGCTGAACGCCTTGTGTTATATGAAATAAATGATCTAGTACACCTAAAAATGACCATAACCAGTATTTAGACACATTTCAATGACAACAGAGCACACTGAAGTTGTTTTGTTGTTGTTATTGTTTTGTATAGTTTTGTTTTTTCTATTGGAAGAAAAACAGCAATATCCACACTAAATTTAAAATCATCTACATTTAGTTCTTTGTAGTACAAGTAATTTTTATTTTTAAACCCCATTAAATATCAAAAATCATCAGTCATTTTATTTTTTAGCACAAGCAGGGGTTTGACTTCTCCTTAAAACTGAAACAAAAATATGTATATGTTTGCATATACATCCAGACACATATTTAAGCACACAAACAATAGGCACTATTAGCAGCATGGAGTTTGGAGGTGACCCGCACACTGTGTAGCTAGCTAATTAGTTTGCTGAGAATTGTTTCCCAAGCTAGGAGGTGAGGAGGAGAATCAAGAAGACATCATGATTCGCCATTCCTGTATAGTTTGAACGAAACATTCCTGGCATGCTTCTGAATAAAGAAAAAAATCAGTAAAGGAAAGAAGTAAAGAAATACAGTAATAATCTAGAGTGACGTGTGTTTCTGCCTTGGTGATATTTTGTGCTCATTCATTTCAGTCCAATGACTTTGGCTTTCATGCTAGCTCATTCAGCCCTCATGAAGACTGATTGTCTGGTATTGATGATAACTATGTAGTATCTCTGACTAATGGTCTCTAGGGATGTCTCTTTGACAGAGGTGATGAGAAACAGCAGAGAGACTGCTCAGGATATAGTGGAGGGAGTACAAAAGGTGAGTTTGAGCACAAAATAGGAAAAGAGAGAGAGCAGTAAGAAAAACTTCTCTCAGAATATTAATGCTTGATGGGTTTATTTTTTGACATACAAAACACCCAAAGTTTTAGAGAATTTTTATTTGAGCCAAACTGACATCAGTTGCTGGGTAGCAAGACTTCAAATGCTCCTGAGAATTATGGTTTTGCAGTTTCTTGCATATATTTGGAATGAAGGAGGTAATGTATTTGGTTGATGGGAATGCAGACTCGTGCAGCCACTGTGGAAAGTAGTATGAAGTTACCTGAAAAAATTTGAAAAGGCACTGCCCTATAAACCAGCAATTCCACTTCTTTTAAAAAATAGCTAACTTTTCTAAAATGAAATGTCATTACAGAAGTTCACTTTAAGAAAATCATTGAACAAAATATGACTGGCTATCAAAAGTATTGAATCCAGCAGTGATAGACCCATAAGGAAAGCACTCTCACATCCATACATAAGGTAGAAACTTAGATTATTGCATTTAAATTTTTCTTCTTTTCCAATATATGCATTCAAAGCTATAAATTTAATTCTGAAGCACTATTTTTGCTGTGTCCTACAAATTTAAATAAGTTGTGTTTTCATTTCTATTTAGTTCAAAATATTTTTAATTTTTTCTTTCAGATTTCTTCTTTGACCCATATGTTATTACAAGTATGTTTTTAATCTCAATCTGGTTTGGATTTTCCAATTATCTTCCTGTTATCAATTTCTAGTTTAATTTCACTGTGGTCTGATAGTAGATATTGTATTCTTTCTATTCTTTAAAATTTTTGAAGGTTTGTTTTATGGCCCAGAATGTGGTCTATCTTGGTGAATAGTCAAAGTGAGCTTTAGAAGAATGTGAATTCTGCTGTTCTGGGATGAAGTAGTCTATAGACGTCATTATATCCAGTTGATTGATGGTGTTTTTGAGTTCAGCTATGTCCTTACTGATTTTCTGCCTGCTGAATCTGTCCATTTATGAGACAGGTGTTGAAGTCTCAGAGTATGAGAGTAGATTCATCTATTTCTCTTTGCAATTGCATTTGTCTTTGCTTTCTATAGTTTGACACACTGTCATTAGGCATATACACATTAAGGGTTTTGTCCTCCTGGAGAACGGACTCCTCCTATCATTATGTAATGCTCTTCTTTATTTCTGATAACTGTCCTTGCCTTGAAGTCTACTCTGTTGGAAATTAACATAGCTACTTCTGCTTTCTTTTGATTAGTTTTAGCATGGCATATTTTTCTCCATTTATCTTTAATTCATATGTGACTTTATATTTAAAGTGGGTTTCTTGTAGACAACATACAGTTGAATCTTGGTTTTTGAACTAGTCTGACATGTCTGTCTTTAAATTGGTGCATTTACACCATTGACATTCAAACTGACTATTGATATAGATGGATTGATGCCTACATACCTGCCATATTCATTATTGTTTTCTTTTTGTTGCCCTTGTTCTTTGTTCCTATTTTAATTTTACACTCCCTTTATGTATTTTGTGATTTCAATTGAACATTTTATATGATTCTATTTTTCTCTCCTTTCTTACCATACCTGTTTTACTCCTTTTTTGTTTTAGTGGTTCAGACATTCATTCTGATTGGTCAGAATTAAGGACCTACCATTTATTAAATATTTTCAATAACACTGTTGGGTGGATCTAACCACCTGAAGATATTTAGCCAAATTATTCAATTTTCTTTGTTGATGTTTTTTTCTAGTGCTACTACTATTACTATTACTAAAGTTACTCAAATCTATGAATGTTGGCATATTTCTTACCATAATCTTATGAGATATACATTATTATTCTTATCTTACACACGAGAAATCTGAGACTCGGGATGAATAATTTGCCTAAAGTCACATGGCTTCTTGGTGGCAAGATAAAGACACCAATTCGAGTTTGACTTTCATCTGTGTTAATATTACTGAATTATCAAGTTTTTCCAGCCAGTGAATGAGAAACAGACAGAGAGACAGATGAAGAGAGAAATACAATCACTTTCATAAGTCAAATAACAAAGATTAAAATAAGGACAACATATTATTTATGAGTGTAATGTACTTAACTTAGCAGTTATAACAGAATGAAAATAGTAATGCAATGTAGTGCAATCTGTTTAGAGAACAATTCAAAAATGTATATGAGATCTGTCCAAAAAGAGTCCAGCCATTTTTAATATAACAAGGATGGTTTACACAACATCAATGTAAGCTGGCAGCCAAGGAGAGTGGACTGGAATGTGCATAGATGAACAATGATGATTTCACTGTACTAGTCAGTGCAGGCAGTAGACGTTATCATGTGTATTGTGTGGCCGTCACCTTCAAAATGACTGAGCAAGTACAGCAATGAATCTGCATCCAATTTTGCATTGAGCTTGAACATTCCTCTGTGGAAACTGTTCAGATGATTCAGAAGACCACGGTGTGGATAACTGGTGACTGGCAGCTTCATCATGACAAAGGTGCCTGCTCATGCATCACGTCTCATGCAAAGTTTTTTGCCAAAACGTCAAATCACCCAGGTGACTCAGCCCTTCTGCAGCCCAGATTTGGTGCCCTGTGACTTCTGGCTTTTCCCAAAACTAAAATCACCTTTAAAAGGGAAGAGATTTCAGACCGTTGATGAGATTCAGAAAAATAACATGGGGCAGCTGATAACAACAGGGAGAACTGTGTGAGGTCCCAAAGTGCCTACTTTGAAGGGGACTGAGGCATCATTGTCCTATGTACAATGTTTCTTGTACCTTGTATCTTCTTCAATAAATGTCTCTATTTTTCATATTCCATTGAGGGATACATTCTATACAGACTTCATACCAAGTATATTGAAATATTATTATACTTCATTTAATAGCTGTACTTCTAGGAATGTTTCTGTATAAAACATACATGCATGAAGTTAGATGAGGTCTGGTTTCTAATAGTAAAAAATAAAAACATCTAAAAATTTAAAAATGAAGAGGATTGGCAAATAAAAATGGTATACCTTGATTAAATATTATAAAGTCATTTAATGATAATTCTAAAGAATGTTTAAAATTGAAAAAGACTTCTGTTTATAATACTAAGTAAAAAATAAGACCAGGATACAATAATGTTGCTACGTCCTATAACCATATTTCTGTGAAACAAACAAAGAAAAAAGACTCTACACAGAGATAGGAGAGAAATGCATTCAATGTTACAACTTTACTTTTGTAGTCCACTAGAGTCGAGTGTATCAGTTTATTCTCCTTTATACAATTCTGCATCAGGAAAATTATTCTGATTAATTATTGTCATGTTCATGAGTTCTGTGTACTACTATGCATGACTCTAATGTGTCTATGTTTGAGATACTCATTTGCTTATAATTGAACTTCCAACACTCAGAGGATTTTAGGGTAATGTTCACCTCTCTGATATCATTTATCCAAATAGAGAATAATATGCTCAGACAGTTTTGTTTGTATAGTACAAGTTATCCATGGTCCATATTTGTCAATGACTTTTCCCAATCTTCTTTATACTATGTGAATGTAATTAAATAATATTACTTAGTAATAAAAACATGTCTTATGGTGTATATGTTTATACTTTGTCACATAACTTTTTAAAACACTTCAATTGGTATTAGTGACCCCTTAATTTAACCAAGAGCTTATACCCAGATATTAATGAAACTAAGGATTTATAACTGAATTCTACTAAATGTAAAATCTTCTGTGTACTTATGATCTAAGGTGAAAAGTATGGAGCCTGGATACACATTCCATATTGAGTAATTGGAAAAGACATTTAAGTTCTCCTTGCCTCGGCTTGTTTATAAAATGAAATTTTTGTCTATCTTGTAAGATTGTGGTAGGAATTTACTGAAATAATACATATATGACACAACACTCAGAACAGTTCCTAGTAATAATAAAAATGTTAGTGTTTGCTGTTACTATTATTTCCCCTAGTTTTCAGATTTATTTTGTGCTCAAACATCTCTGAAGTGTTTCTCTGAGTTGCTCTCAGTGCCTCTGTAATTCTTCCACAGTCAGGCTATTTATCTTTTTTTATTCTGTTAGAGGTAACTGGAGTAGGGATTCTCAATTGATTCTTTTTCTTCCAACACCCACTAGTGATATAGACACTTGGTCATTAGTAAGAAGTTGCAAGGCCTCACTTAACAACAGTTCTCAACCTGAGAGCCATAAGTCATACTGGTCAACACTGAACAAAATCAGCATATTCTGTTCACATTTCTGGAACCCCAGCTTGGCTAGGAGTTTCCCTCTTGCTATCTTACTTTCTTCTGCCTTAAGAATTCTTTTTTTCTCTTTCCTGTGACATAATGGAAAAAGTGAATCTATTAAAAAGGCTGTCCCTGACAGTAAATAAAATTAACCATAGCTGGGCTCTATCGTGTCAGAAGAAACTCTTTTTCTGATCATTCTTGGAGTGAAAAAACCTTTTCCACATACTATTTCTCTCTCCAAGAGAGCATTTTTTTCTCTTTTGCTTTTAACAGTAGGAATCCCAAGTGAGGTGTTGTTGGAAACCAATTTCATCTTAAGAGCGCTTAGAGAAATCTTAGCCCTTTGTGGAAATTTTCCTGTCCTCTAGGTATTGGACTCCTTCTCCTGCCTCTTTGTCCCTGTTGTTCCTGTAAAAGCCAACTCAGCCCAGATTACTTTTTTCCACAAACCACCACACTATTCTTTCAATACATCATCCTGGTGCGTGTGAAGATGGTCCTCAAAAAGAAATGTGGTGAGAAAAAGAGTTTGCTTTCCTCAAACAATGCAATGGTTAAAGAGTAGTATAAACATCTAACGATACCTCCCTGGGAAGTTTACCTTGGCTGCTCAAGGAGATCCAAATAGCTGCTATTAAAGACATGAAAAGCATGAATGCACTCACTGAATCAGGCTCAACAAATCTGTCAAAGTGAGAGGTTAGGGCCTTCTCAGGTATTTCCTGGGCCTGTGCACAGCCCTGCACATGCATGTGTTTCCCTAGATCCCCACAATTATGCTAGCTTTGCAAAGCCCACTATGGAAATCTCATTCCCCACATTTTCCTTTTAAGGTTTTGGTTAGTCTCGTTTGCCCCTAAGGAGTATTAGCCCTCTTAGGCAGCAGCAGTGTTAAACAATTGCCAATCATTCCCCACACCCCCCGGTTTTTTTTTGTTTTTGTTTGTTTGGTTTTGGTTGTTTCTTTGTTGTTGTTGTTGTTTTACATACACCCTTAGATTAGGTTTTTTATACTGAGTTTCTTCTGAGCTGAGTCAAATTGCAAGAAGCCTTGTAAATAAATGGGCCTTTCCCAAGGATCTGCCAGAAAGATAAAATAAAGGCAGTTTTCGGGGGGGGGGGGGCGGATTTCTGAGGAGCTACAAGCCTTTTCCAGTTCAAGTGCCTGCTAGGCTTGTGGTTTCACAGGTATCACAGTTGAAGCTGCTGGTTGTCGACGTCACTTTGGAGGTTTGGAGAGGGGAATGGGGATGTGGATAGTTTCATCAGCACGAAACTCCCTGTTCTTTCCCAGGTTCCTCTGCTTCTCTTGGCCAGATGTTCTTCTGGTAATTATAGGACTTGGTTTAATTTTCAAGGTTCTGAACAAGTTGATCTTGACAAGTTTGGCCAGTGCTCTTGTGGCTTTAATGACTTTTTGGTCATCCTTGCTCAATTATTGCACCACTACCACCCCTCTGCTTGATTTTTCATTTCCTGGTAGTATCATACGTTGGTCAAATAGGCAAACAAAAGACAAACAGCAAGGGTTCCAGGTAATGCAGTCCACAAAGTCAGTCTTCTGAAGCAATGGGAAATGAATGGAGCATGTCCAGAAGAGCACTCAGGAAATATCTACTACACCATTTTTACAGAAACTGTTGGGTAAACCAGATGCCAATTTCTGACTCCATAATCAGAAATACTTTTCACATGCACCAAAATACTTGAAATTGAAATGACTAGGATATCATCTCTCTGTACATGAGAAGCAAAATCATAACCAGCAGGTTGCTTGCTTCCCATGAAATCAGAAAATACAAGTAAATAATAGTGTCGGGTTTAGTTTGCCAACAACTTTGTTTGAATTAGGAACATGCTTGGCATTAGAGCCATCTTCTCCCAAAAAAATATTTGGATGGGTACTATTAATGGCTTTTAAAAAGAAATCATCCTTGCCTGTCTGGTGTGGCTCAGTTGGTTTTGAGCATCTTCCTGTAACTGAAGGGTTGTGAGTCTGATCCCCAGTTTGGGCATGGGTATGTGCAACCCCCCTGGTCCGGACATACACAATCCCTGGTCTGGACATACACAACCCCTGGTCCAGGTGCTGATCCCTGGTCCCGGCATGTATAGGAGGGGACCAATTGATGCTTCTCTCTCTTATCAATGTTTCTCTTTCTCCCCCTTCCTCTCTCCCTTCCTCTCTCTCTAAAAGCAATGAAAAGAGTGTCCTTGGGTGAGGATAAAAGCAAAAATCATCTTCCTCTTCCTATACTCTCCCAGCTGAATAAACACCATTCTTATCAACACCATTTTTCAGATGCATATTTACTCAGCTAGATTAAAGTCTTACATGAATAGAGATATTCCTCTCTCTTGAAATTTGTTTTCTATCTCTTCAAATAATTTTTACTCATTAGTTTAATATTTAAATTCTCAGAAAATTATTTTCTGTATTTTAAAGTTATTGGAGTAAGGTAATTTCATGTTTGTTTTGAATAATGTGTATATAGTACTGGTTACATGAGTCTTGTGTACTCAAGAAGATCCAGAAATTTACTATGAAGAAGACAAGAATTATAAATGTGCCCACTTAACAAGGCTGAAAAATGGTGTCTGGACCAAATGAATCCTTATTAGGATTTTTCCATAGCACAACTGAATAAGGTTGTCTAGAAAAGTTAACACAAAAATTTAACAAAAGATTCTTTTTATCTATATTGTAGTTTTCTATGGATCTGTCACTTAAAAAACCTACAGCCTATTAAAATATGAAAATGAATTTCTTGATTATAAAAGAAAAGTTATAAAATAGTTTGTGTTAGTCCACTTAGGCTAAATTTTGCTGTAATAACTTTCAACAGAAAAATCTCAGTGGCTTACTACAACAAAGATAATTTTTCCATTTGGTTTACATATCTGTTATAAGCTAGATGTGACTTAGTTCCAGAAGCACTGCTGCAGATATCCTTGGCCTCATGGCAGACAAAAAACAAATGAATAGAAAGCCCCATACTGACCATGAACTCTTCTCCTGAGAAGTGACAAATCATATGGCCAAAACAAGTGATATGGCCAAGCTTAAACCCATGGAACAGAGAAATGTATATTTCTACTGGGAGAGGAAGACAGTGCAGAGAAACATGGTGCACGTATTTGACAATAAGACAATGTACCATACTCTCCGAGTCACCTACCTTGAAAACCAAAAGTATGTGTCTTTCCATCTATGATACTTGCCACATTCTTCTTATCAGGACTTATCATCATTGATGAATAATATAAGGTATTAATTGAATGTCCTATAACATTTTTGAGACAATTAAGTCAGCGTGGACTAACTTATTGAATAAGAGGCTTGACTTAGATCTTAAGTGAATTGATGGAGTACTGCTAATCCATGCCAAGTGAAAGCATATCCTTTTTCTGTCCTCTCCCATTTAACAAAGAAGAGAAAAAAGTGTTGCTAGGTTACAAGCTGCACACCAAGCCTGTGTTGGTGTGTTCAAGCAAAGAAAGCACATTTAAATCAGTAAGTAGGCTTACAGTAATTCACTATTATTCTTCACAAAATGTTTATCTTATACTTAGTCAAAACAAGGTATGATCATGAAGATATAACAAATAATCACCTCTGCACAATAAATTCACTCTGACTAACAAGTGAAAGTGGTTACTAAAGAATGTTGGGTACCTTACAGAGTCTTGTGAGGCTAAAGAAAGTCTAGAGGCTAACACTCTAAACTAACAGACACAATTGTGTTTATTAGGAAAATACCGTTGCAGCTATGAAAGCAACCCCCACTAGCTGTAACAACTAGGAACTTGACTTTACAGAGACTACTATACTTTCCAGCACCAATGCCATTTCTGTGACAAAAAATCATCCTTTCTTCTGAAAGGTAGATTCCTCTTCTGCCAATAAAGATAAATAGAACCGAAGCTCCATACTGGTCCCATTTTCTCACACTTCTCAGTTTTGAATCAAATTTACCCATCGCATTTCTGGACCATAGAAATAAGGTCACATGCCTGCTCCTAGCTGAAAGGAAAGTTTGGAATATGACATTTTGTTTTTTATGTATGAGATAGGTAAACTTCACAATGCAGAAATTTTCTCAAATATGGTAAAACTATTATTCATGCAAATAATGAGCCATCATGAAAATGACATATACTTCATACATGGAAGTCACTGACTAAATATACAAGGGAAAACTGAAAGCTAAAACTGCAAAAAAAGAAGCTAGTATGAAACAAAATGAGCGGAACAACAAAACTCTAAAAAGCCTCAACAGAAGGAGACAAAGCCTCACCTGAAAACTTTGCTCACCAGATGTATTTAAAATCAAGGAATTGGTTGCATATGTGTAAAAAGGACAATTTGACCTTAAATCTGTCAAACAAAAACCAAATTCAGACTTAGTAAACTGGAAGTGCTTTAATCCAGAGGACTATTGCAAAGAGGTTTTTTTTTTAAAAGGAGAATGTTCTGACAAGCATCTCAATAACTAGACAAAACAAATTTTTTCTTTTCTAGTGAGAAGTAAACGAATGGAGTATGGGCAAGAGATATGAAAAAACACAATCATTAGTAATGATCAGGGAAGGTTTTATTCTGAGTCCATCCTATTCTCAGGAGAGGCTATTAAGGAGGGACTGTGCTCTCCCTCAGGCTGAGGACAGGTCAAAGTTCAGAGACCTGGGGAAAGGAGAGAATCTTAACCAACTTTTTATTAAAAACCATTTTGTTCTGATTGATAGTTAGGGGGGTGAGGTTGGGGCAAACAGTTCTGCTAATCATATACAAGACAAAGAATGGGAATTTAGAGGGTCTGTGTCTGGTCTTGTTAGAAGTAAACAAGGGAAGGATTTGTGAATCTCAGCTAAGTCATATGGAGAAGTGTGATTCTTTGCAGTAAGCCCTTGTCCAGAACGCAAAATGGTGGAGAGGATTCCTTTAACCTTCACTGTTTTTCAGGAACATAGATTGAACATTGTCAAATACCTTACCCTAGCCAATAGAGCACAGAAACTATTCTGCCTCTGCCCTCCAGGGCTAGAGATTTATTCTCTAGAGAAGTTAAGCCAGATAGAATACATATTGGAGAGCACCAGGCATACCTGAAGACAAGAGTGAGATGTCATAGTGAAAACAAGGGAATTCAGTGAGACCTGTCAATAGAATGCTGAGAACCCACCCCTCCCCGCCAGTTCCTTTCTGCACATAATCTAAGAAACTATGATATAGATTATAACTGGCCCAGGAGCAAAAGCCTATAAATATTTCCACATGTAGAGGGGCATGGGGGAATGAGGGAAAGAAGAAGGGATAGGGAGAGACATAGAGGAAACTTACTAAAAACAATTCAGGGAGAAGAAAAAACGAATATTTTTAGAAATATAAGGAAATATTAAGTCCATTAAAGAAGTGATGAATGTCATTATTTTAAAAAATACTTTTAAAGACCAAGAAAAATATATTGGAAATGGAGTCAAAATATCAATTAAAAGGTTAGCAAATAATATTAAGGAAGTACTTCACAAAATAAAGAAAAAAATAGAGTTGCAAAATAAAATAAATTTTAGAAAATTAGGGGATTAAAATCAGAATAATACATGTTTCAGAGAATAAAAAATTTGACAGGAAATTATTTTTAAAAAATTATTCAAGAAAACTTTCCAGAAGTAAAGGATATGAATTCCTTGAATTGAAAGGGCCCACTTAATGACAAGAAAATTTAAAGTAAACAAACAAACACACAGTTATAAAACACCTGTGATAAAGAGAAAGTCATAAAATATAACAGGGAGATAGGATTTCAAGGATCAAGGATCAGAATGTGATTAGATGCCTCTTTGGCAACATGAACCTAGAAGATAGTGAAGAAATACCTGTAACATCTTTAAGGACACACTATTTCCAAGCTAAAATAGTGTACCCAACCAAATTATCAAATATGACATAGAATACAGGCATTTTAGAATGTGCATGGTCAAAAATTTTTCTTTTATAGTGAGAAGTAAACAAATTAAGTATGGACAAAACAAATCTAATGGATAAAGAAAACTACTGGAGGAAGTATTCTACCAAAAGTTAGAAAGCAAATAATTAAAAATAAGGAATACATTGACAGGGTTCAGAACAGCCCTTCCCAAGATGAGCCACTTTGGCATGTGGATTATTTTGAGCTGAAGGCAATCAAGACCATGCAGGCTCACAAGAAACTCTTACCTCTTCCTTAATTTTTTTTTTAAATTAGGGACCTTGCAGTTGGTCTGAAAGTTGTGGGTTATTGTTAAGCTGATTAAAATTAGGGACCTTGCCCATAATAAAAGTTATCACCAAAGATCACTTTTTATTACTATCTATAGGATAAGTCAAAATTCTAATTTCTGAACATATGTTCTTCTTATGTCCTTCAAATGACCTTCCTCTCCTCTTAAGCATCAAGGTGATCCTTAGCTCAGAATGTTATATAGGCCTCATTTTCCCTTTCTGTCTTTGAACCTCTCATGTATGTGGGGTTCCCATATGTATGTATGTAATTACATTTGGTTATTTTCTCTTGTTAATTTGTCTCATGTCAATTTAATTATCACACCAGCCAAAAGAACCTTGAAGGATAGTTTCTTCCTCCCCCATGATATTTGGAATGTAGAAAATAGGGATACAACGCAAGTGTATGGTTAGTAGAATTCTGAGGCTGAGGCTGAAGGGAAGTTCCAGAAAGACAGCTGTAAGGAAACCAAGAGAATACATAATTATTCCACATTAGAGAAGGAGGATGGAATGTTTAAGGAGACAAATTCAAAAAAAAAAGGTGAAAGTGAGAGCATACCTGAAGCATTTGACTATTTGATTGGAGGCGTACAGTTCTATTGAAAAGACCAGAGATGAGTTAATGGAGAGATAAAGTAAACATGTTATTGTGTTATAATGAGATATATCTTATCTTCAAGTTCTACACTAAATGCTTTGGAATTTATACAGGGAAATCATTTTGCCCATGGACCTCTTTGTAAAGAACATGTGACTATTCATTCAATCACTTATTCGAGAAATGCTACTTATGACTTAATACATATGAAGCATTGCTCTAGCTGCTGGGGATCCAGCAAGGAAACAACACAGACAAAAATCCATCATTCACTTAATGGAGCTGCCAGTTCGGTGGGGGAAAGAGACAAAATTAACAAAGTGAATAAGCAAATTCATGAGAGATGATGTCAAATGCTAATGAAAAAAAAACAAAAAACAAAAAACCCATCATTTTGGATCGGGGAGTGCCAAAAGGGTGAAGTAGGAGAGTAGAGAGTGGGACCTGATAGAGCAGCCATTGATGGATAAGAAAGCCTGCTAGGTTGAAAGGAGAACTCATTGTTTCAGAAGTAGAGCCCGCCAATTGCAGAACTATCAATTATGCTGTTCCATGAATGACTCAAGCCACTTGTTCTGAGATCTGAAAAAGCCTAGTCAGTCCTGTAACTGATTGCATGGCAGTCTTTTCATCATTCCAGCGGATCAATAAGTGTCAACTGTAGGCATTTATTTGATCATTTTTTAAATAGTCTTTCAGCCCTGGAATTAGCTTGAATAATTTTGGTTGAAGCATTATCTTGAATTGGTCATAGTTTTGTATAAAGATTTTGCCAATGGAATGTGTGGTCAACAGATTTGAATTTAAACTTCTAGTTATGCCGTTTACTCTCTCAGTGATTTTGGACAAGAGTTGCAGACTGGGTTCCCCAGGTTGCAGAATCTGACATGGACTTTGGCAGGCAGGATGTTTAGTAAGGAGTGCCCTGGGAATCAACACCTGGGGGAGGAAGGGGAAAGAAGGATGGGATAGAGGGAAAACTCCAGTTTCAGTGTAGGCCCAGTGGAGACCCCAACCATTCCCATGGGGAGATTAGCACTGGGAAAACCCTTCAGAAATGTCTGAAGTTGGGCCAAGATAGAGATTTTTGTACTCATTTTCATTCATTTCTAAGGAGATTTATCAAGTATAGAAAATCGACTTGATTGTTTGGTAGAATTAGGATTATGTTAGCATATTAATTTATTGACATGAATAGAATTATTCTGAAGCATTCTGAATAACGCAAAGGTAGCAAAAATAAGGAAATGACCTTTAAAGGATATTTTCCACCTGGGAATTTTATACCAGGCTGAGAAACGTGGCTACAGCTAGCATTTAAAGGCTACCCTGAGTGCATTTAGATATTTGAAACTATTTTTAGGCCTCATTGTCTCCCTGACAATGCTTTTATATTTTGAGGTCACAGGAAAATTGGAAACCATCCTGTAAAGCAGTTGCACTTTAACTTGCAGCTTATAAATATACACATTTCTAGATGGAAACAAGGCTTTGTAATCAATGTGCAGTTTTAAAATGGGGCTTTGTTTTTAGAGGAGGACGTGCGGTAACTACCATTAATCATTTACTCCATCAAATTATAAAAATAAAATAATGGCTTTTATTGTTTATTCCATGACTCTTAAGATCAAATAAGACTAATATTTAAAAGAAATGAAATGCATTCTGCAATTATTGCTCTTGTAAATATAGAAATGAAAACTCACTTTACCAAGAATTTCCTAAATTAATTAATAAATCTATATACTGACAAATATTATTTGATAAACTTCTATATACTCTACTCTGTTCTGAGCATTATGATGCAATTTACCTTAAATATAAGATGCAGTCTCTGCCTTCTTATTATTACCAGTTTAAGATCTAAAGAATCTGAAGAGAGTATAGTTCAAAACTGATACGTATCTGTCAGGATTTTGTTTTGCAAATTAAAACTGACTTTGGCTTACTTAAGCAGAAAATGAGTGTATGGCAAGGATATCTGTCAGCTCACAGAACTGACAGGATGTCTGGAGAACCAGGCTCAGAAAATGAAAACACAGGGATGTTTATATAAGAACAAAATGATACAAGTTTTTTCCACTGCTGGTGAGCCCAACCCCTTGTGCCAGATGCTTCCATAGCTGTACATCTAATTGCTTCTTTCCTTTACCTTCATGACCCTCTAAGAATTCTGATTCCCTAAACACAGAGTTAAGTTGGGTTGGGTTGTTTGCCAAGGGCAGAGAAAAGGATATTCCCCTATTTGGCCTTGTCTTTCATAAAGATTCCGTTTAGAGAGGATTCCTCTGAACTAAAAAAGGAAAATTGGGTGCTGGGAAATCCAAAAAAAAAATGACAAGAGTGCATCCAGTGGACGATATGAATAAAGATGGAGTAGCCAGGAACGCGCCTTCTGGAGAAGGAATAAACTAAGATACATAGGCCCAATGTGAGGCCCTTGGGTCAATGGAGGAGAGGCAAACCTTGGCAGTCCTGCATGTATCAGAAGCCCTGCTGGCTGCAATTCAAGGATGGCATGTGATCCTCTACAACTTTCTAAGATGCTTTAACTCCCTTACTTCTGCTCTGAGTGGGTCTGTGCCCCCAAATCACGATGGGTCATTCTTCCCCAACCCGATCATAGACACCTGCAGTTTGTGATCTTCACAGGACAATGGACATCACCTGGGCTAAAGGAGGTTTCTTATTTTACAGAGGACAAATCTGATGCCCAGAGAGGGATAGTTACTTACTGAGAACTCATTAAGTCAGTGGCAGAGTCATATTCAGAACCTGCCAACTTGGCTCTAAGGTTGGCATTCAATCAACTACGTTTGTTGTTTCTGTCATATCTTAGCTACACCGAAGGCCCTCACTTACACTGCTGTTCAGGTCGTAACTTAGACTGTTGCCTTGGCCTCCTAAACTCTCTGTCCCCCTTGAGTCACCCCAGCTCTCTACTGATGCCAGATTTATCTTATAAAACCAGGGCTCAACCTGCAGTGATTTCCCCAATGAATGAAGTTCAGACACCTGAGCCTAATTTCCCAAGCCCTGCCTGCCCCTTGGGCCTTCTCACCTGCAACACCCCAACTTTCACACTGAGATTCAAGTACTTATCAAGCTCCTCCCATTGTTTGTAGTTTTATATACTTTACCCTCTCCCTGGAACTCCCTCATCGCTTTTTTTACTTTGAACTCCTTTACATTTCAAAAACCAATTGAACTATAACTTTCCCAAAGAAGTAGTTGCTGAGTAGTATTAGCATTGTTTGCTGTGGTCCCATAGCATCCTCACACACAGCCACTGCACTCCCAATTGAGTGTATTGGCTTAAATGTGTCTCTTCCTCTCTATATTGTAAATGCCTGGGATATATATTGTATCCTCATACCCAGGTCAATTTTTTAAAATACCACACATTCAGTGAGTAATTCTGAATAAGTAATTAAAGCAATTTATCTGTATAGCTTCCAAGAACTTCTATGTGTCCAGGAACATGGACTTGGGAAAGACATTGCATGTTTTAATCCAACACTCTCCTGCACTGATTACAGATTATTTTCACTTTGGAATTCTAACCCAATTGTAACATCTTCAGCTTTTTGAAAATCAAAGAGTAACTGCTTCCACAAATGTGACTTTGTCATCATTGAGAATGGATTCAGTTTTATACATTTTTATGAAAATCTGATTCCCCAAACTGAATTGATACAGTAATCTATTAAAACTCTGAGTGATGTCATGAGAAATAAATTTAAAATAAAACTGTGCTCCTTAAAACTAACTAGTGTAAGATTTTTTTTAAATATGAATTGTACAGGCTTGGGGCACTGTTTAAATTCTAACCCATCAGTATTCTTTTTGCTAAACCAAGTTTTGTATGGTAAGTGTTCAAGAGAGCTGTCAATAAGAATGACACTAGTTTATTTTCCCTCTTTCTTTTCTTAGTACATAATAATAAATTAAAGAAATAAGTAAAGGATTAAGAAAAAAGAAGAGGAAGAGTGAAGAGCAGTGGGAAATTACTCTGGCACCTGAGATAATTCAGCATCTCAGTTATTGAGATTTCAGAAGTGTATGGACTTAGGAAATAAAGATTTTACAGGAGAAATACTCGGGTTCTGGAAGAGCAGAGCTGAGCTCCTTTTGACTATTGCAGTAACAGCGGCATACGTCACCCCATCAGAATGTGGCAATATAAGACCAAGGTCAGTTACAACACTAGAATAACATGGAAACCACACTGATGGGTTTGTGAGAGCTCTTACAGGACAGCTGTGCCCCCCTGCTGCCTCTCCCTGGAATGTAAATCAATAGAAAAGGGCACTTGAGCATTGCACTCTCGCGAATATTAAATATCAAATGCTTCCCAGTGCTGGCAGTAAGTGGGACACATCGATTTTTTACCCTTACTCTACTGGCATCCTGCTAACGAAGCCTGTCTCTGGGGACTTCTACTGTATATGCGAATGGGCACCATGGGAAGAATGCATCCTATCAGAGCCCCAACCCTGTGAGAGCAGTTTGTGGATAAAGAACGTTTGCTCTTAGAACCACAGCCCATGTTAAAGTATCTGGCTTAGGAAAGTATGATTCCTGCCACAAATGTATGTCTCATCAAAGTGAGTTTGCATCTTTGCAGGTCTGTGTGATGTCAGATCCATGTCCGTTCCAGAAACACAAACTGCTGTGATGGAAGATGAAAGGGATAATCCTCGACAGGGCTGCAAAGTAGAGCACAAAGCACCAATTCTCACAAGTGCTTGCACATCAGAGTCACCAGGGGGTTTTATACAATGAAAGCTGACTGGACCCCACCCCCGGGAACTCTGATTTAATGGTGTGGGCTGTGGCCTTAGCATCCGGATTTTTACCAGCCCTTCAAGTGATTCTAGGGGCAGTCAAGGTTGAATGCTACTCATGTGAAGAATACATGCTGTGGTTCAAGTTCAGAGAAGGCATTCTTCCACCGAGTTGGTCACTGATAATGATTGTATTTGTGTATGCCCTGGCTCACTCACACTCACGTTCACAGGCTTGATATGCTTACTCAGCCTCTAGTAGTTAGTGTGTGTGTTGTGTGTGTGTGTGGTATGGTGTGTGTGTGGTATGGTATGGTGTGTGTGGTGGTGGGGTGTGTGTGTGTTTGGGGGAGGAGATGCACGTTTGGGAAGGAGTGAGTCACTTAGAGTATTTTGCTTTCTTCATACTTAACTTGCTAATATTTTTATAGAAACCTAAAACAAGCATAGAATTTTTCAGAAAACTCTTGGCAATATACGGATATCTCTTTATACTATTAGTATAAAACTGAACTTGATTGTCAGGTTTAAAAATGAGGAGGCTGAGCCCTGGCTGCTGTCACTCAGTTTGTTGGAGCATCGTCCCGTGCACTGAAAGATCGCTAGTTCAATTCCAGGTCAGGGCACATACCTAGGTTGTGGGTTCAATCCCCATTCAGGGCGCATATGGAAGGCAACCAACTGATCTTTCTCTCTCACACTGATGTTTCTAAAATCAATAAACATATTTTTAAAACTTTTTTAAAAGAAAAATGAGTAGGCTTTTTATTTAAAATAAATGGTTTAGGGTAGTGTGAAGGGCTTAGTCTACCTCCTGGAATTCACAATCTGGGGTCTCAGCAGACCACAGAGGACAGTGACCTAGAAGCATGGAGAGGCACTTCCACCTATTTCCAATGCTGTCTGGCCTGCTTTTCCAAGAACCAGAATATATGCTGACCTAAATGAAGCCATAAAAGGGTCACAACTGAATCAGATGATTATTGCAAAACCAAATAGATTGAGGTAGGGTGCAGTGGGGAAGAAATGCAGCCTTCTAGCAACACTCCTTGTACTACAGAGATGCGACTGCCTCATCGTGAGCCGTGGGGAAGGATGGGAGTGGAGGGAGAGGGTCCTCCAGGGATACTCCTTCAGCCTCCTCAGGCAAATGCATGATCCTTCTGGATGCCCCTACCTTGCTCATTCCAACTCCTTTCTCCAGTCCTCTCTCACTCAATAATTGGTTTTCTGTGCTTTCACTTTCCCCAGTCTTCCCAACTATCACCTCTGCCTAAGGAAATCAACTTGGTCCCTTAAGACTTACAAATGTGGCACTTTTTAAAAAATAAATGTAAATGACATTTGATCTGCCCAGTTACTGTTGGTTCTGTCCAGAGGGGTAGTGGTAAGGGGTTTCCTTTGGTCCCAAGAATGAGGTTTGGAACATTGAAAGGCTTCAACCCTGTTTCTTTTTTTTAAAATGTCTTAAATTATTCATATCTCAACTTGCAGGAGATCATTTTCTTTCAAATACTCCCGACTATGCCACAAAAGAAATTCTTCTTCCTCATCTACTTTGACTTTGACTTGACTTCTAACTAAACAGTATCTTCATATATTAAGAGAGTTTTTCTCCTTACCCTTACCTGGTGATGTTATAAGCTTTCTTTATTAACTATTCATGAAGGGCACCATGCCCAGATTACTTCATTCTGATCCTTAAACCCAATGTGTCTAAGGGAGGCAGAGAAACCTCAGTTTAACCACCACACTACATAATCCACATAGCCCATTATTTCTTACACTGATGAAACATCAATATGTGGTTGCCCTTTGCTCACCCCCTGCTGGGAACCTGGCCTGCAATCCAGGCATGTGCGCTGACTGGGAATTGAACCAGTGACCCTTTGGTTCGCAGACTGGCACTCAGTCCACTGAGTCACACCAGCCAAGACAATACCTTTTTCTTTCAAGACACAAAGTGCCTATAGGTCACTGTGCAAGCATTTCTCTAAAGGTGACTTGACAACAGTAGTCCCATTAGTGACATCCTTTCTGGAGTCATTAGACTTTTTTTGTTGTTGTACCCATAACTATTTATTTTATACCCCTTGAGGACTCATCAGGTTTGAAAATAAAGGAAAAAGACATCTAGTGGAAATTCTGAAACAGTCCTGAGATGGCCTTGCAAAAAGAATCTAATGAACACAACAGACGAACAAAATAGAAACAGAAACAGGGACACACGGAACAGAATGACAGCTGTCAGAGGGGAAGGAAGACTGGATGAAAGGAGCTGAAGAGATTAGCCAAAGAACATATATGCATGACCCATAGACACAGACAACAGTGTGGTGATAGCAAGAGGGAAAGAGGAGTGGGAGATAGGTGGAGTTGGGCAAAGCCTGGGGGGATGGCAGGGGAATGAGGACATCTGTGATATCATCAACAATAAAAATACAGAAAAATAATCTCCTTATTTGGGAAAAATATTACACTAAATAGGTAAATGGACCTACCATATACATTCAATGTTATAGTATTTAAGTCTTTCTAGGTTTGATCCATTTGAGGTCCCACTGTTGCTGACTAATAATTCTGGGAAGCTAGAATGCTATTCAGAGACATGCAGAAAAAAAACACTGCAGTTTTAGGTCTTGATCTTTTTTTATGCTTTTAATTGTTTTTCTTCTTCTGAGGAAATCAGGATGGTGCTCTGCTTAAAAATAAATTCTCACGTTGAAGAGTAATTCTTGGGGAAAAAATCAGTAAATCCAGAGAATTGGTGGTGTTATCTTGGCAGATGGCCAATCACCCTTACGTTATCTAGAGTTACATTGCGTGCAGTGATAACCACCAGATGGTCCATTTTCCCATCTGTCCAGAGCCACTCAAATTATATCCAAAAAGAAACATTTGGGAGATTCTCAAGTGTGACATGCCAAAAGATAAAAGGTGAAATGCAAGTGCAAAATAGGAAGAATGAAAAGTTCCCTTAAGGGTGAATTTTTTAAGTCACCAAAAATTAATGAGGTTTGCATGGTGAGTAAATTGCTAGTATCCATTTGGGTTACCAATGAGTAAATATGAACCAATCATCATTCTATTCACTGTGTGCTCCTCAATTGAATAGTGAATGCCTGTCCCTACCTTACCAAAGCTCCACTCAGCCTCACACACCAAAATTGCTCAAATTGTAGCCTCAGTCACATCTAGCTTCTGGTCTTGATTAAGATCTGGACAAAGGCTGGTGACATATTAGCCTCATACCCAGGTCTGTCAAATATATTACCTTTTTAATTCATGTATCTGATGTGCCAAGGGTAACCCAAGCTGCAGGCTCTCTACGTTTGAGCTTCCAGGCATGTGGTGGCTTTTGCTCTGGTTTCCTATTTTGCTTGCTAGTTTTTTATTTTTATTTTTAATGAGGTTAGTTTGCCTTTTTTGAATTAAGACTTAATGGACCTTCACTCTAATCTTTCACAGATAGCTGTTCAGTCCTTCTCCTCTTCATAACATGCCTATCTCATTCATTAGGGAAGAGATACTGAAGCACAAGAAAGGATCCACAGGCCATCCTAGTCTCCTGGGGTCTTCTGCAGCATCCCATAGAGTGACAGCCTATAGACCTTTTCCAGCAGTCTTTTAATGGGAAGATGTGAAGAAATAGTGAAGCAGAAGCACATCACGGGATGCCAGATGAATAGACAGCCTCTTTATAATCCCACCCTCTGTGTATGAAGCACGCTGGGGCAGTATACAAGATAGAGGAGTTTCTCCATTGCATACATTATACTTCCTTTCCCACGTTACCTAATTGTTCATGTACTCTGCTTCCCCACTTGTCAAATGGAGATAATACACCTACATATGGGGTTGGGTGAAGAGTAAACTAGTTAATACATTTAATACTTAAAATAGGTCTGGCATGAAGAAAACAGTTATTATTATTAATATTACCATTAATTCTATAATGAAAATATTAAAATACACAAAAATATTAACATTAATTAACTATGGATTAGCAAGTGGTGGGAGTTCATAGGTACACCCTTTACATTTGTTTTTACTCTTCTACCTTAAGTTTCCAAAGGAACATTGTTTATATAATTATGGAAAGTCAATCAGTGTCATTTTTTTTAGATTTTATTTATTTATTTTACACAGGAGGAAAGGAGGGAGAAAGAGAAGGGGAGAAACATCAATGTGTGGTTGCCTCTTGTGCAAACCCACCTGGAGAACTGACTCACACCCCAGGCATATGTCCTGACTGGGAATTGAACAGGGTACCCTTTGGTTCGCAGGCCTGCTTTCAATCCACTGAGCTATACCAGCCAGGGCCAATCAGTGTTATTTTTAAGGTACTAACAATTCTGAGGAGTAACTTACTAAAATATAAGTTTTTCTTAGAGCAAAGGAGAGTCAGAGATATGATAATACCTGAAAGATTCTAAATGATTGTTTTAAAAGTATTTAAAATTTGAATAATTGCCACACTGTGGAATCTGCAAAAAAAAAAAAAAAAAAAAAAGGCACAAAAAATGGGGAAAATCACAAAATCCAAAGACAGACACCATTCTATTTTTCGATGTAACATAATTCCAGGAGTTCCTGTGCACGGTCCACACCGAGGTTTCCTCTGGTGGTGACTTGATGGAGGAGGTGCCGCCCCCTCAGGACTTTCCAGCCCCATATCCCAGAATTCTCTCCTGCAGGACTTTACCAGCAGCACTGGGATAGAGTCTTCAGGCCAAGGAGGGAAATTCTTTCATGCTGCCCCTTTCTCAGACTTTTTTTGCAATCAATTTTTCTTAATTTCTCTCTCTGTCTCTCATTTTCTTCTCTTTTCCTCCCAGTGAAGGCTAAAATAATAATAACCAATCATTAATTATTAGGTAACCAAACCTTCCTTTCTGAGCATTATTTAAATTGGAAAAATGTTACTACAACACAGCACATACATGTGTGTGCACATGTGTGTTAATTCATCTCTGGAAATTTTAGAAAAACAACTGGTAGGGGTTTTTTGGGGGGGTGGTTAGAAAGAAAGGGGAAAGAGTTCAGAGAACTGATGCTGCTGAAATACAATTTTCCCAGTTCAGATACTGTGAGAATACTATCCTCCACTGTAGTAAATTAAAATCCCACCTTTGAAGTGTTAGACTTTAAAATACTTTTGAAAATATATTGGGAGAAGAAGTTGTTGCAGATGAGGTCCAAGGATCTATTATATACATTGCACTATATATATATATATAGTGTATATACGTATATAATATATATACTAATATGCTATACTTCTAAAGAAACTCTAGAGAATGTGTTGCTCACTCAGAAGCCAGAGTCATAGCTTCTGTCTACCAGCAGTAAAATGTGTGTAATAAGAATTCACATTTATAAAGAAGAAGAAGGGAAAATACATTAGCACTGTGCTGTTTTGAAAGGTAGAAAAGGCATTTGATCAGATGATTGATTCTCATCTGTCATGAAAAGCTTTCTTATAAAGAAAAAAAGAATCTCAGTATGTTTCTAATAGTAAAACGGCCGATTCTCATTTCCTGCCTAATGAATTATTTACATACTTTGCCCAAGGCCATTTATACTCAATTTACTCTTAGGCAATGCTCCAGAAGATGGCGCACTCATTTATAAATCTCTGCTTTCCATATATATTCGTCATTTACTCTGTGAAATGTTGGTGTGCTCCACCTCAAAGAAGAATGAAGACATGTTTTATGATGCATTTGCTCTTCTATAATCACAGAGCAAAACAGGTGAAGTGAATTTTTGTGAGGATGCCATTATTTGATCGACGGAAATAAACAGAATAGACAATTCAAGACCAAGCAAGAAAGAGCCACTGCAATCCGAAGGCACGGCCCAGCCCTTTAGTCAAGACGCTTTGAGTCCTGTTGCCATTTCCTGACTCTCTGCTCAGGGGCCTGCTCTCTGCCCGGCTCCTCCAGGCCCTCGCACTCCTTGACCTGGCAGATGTTGAAGGGAATTTGAAGAGGTGGCATTCTTTAAACAAAAGATTATGCTTTAAATATCTTGGGAAACCTTCCAAGTGACAAATTGGTTGTTATGTTTAGGCTTCCTTCCTTCCAAAGACATGTGTTGACAATACCTTGCTCATTAATATATACAGCAGCAGGCTTTCCTCTCACAAAAAGGCCTGTTTTTGCTCTGCATGGTGTGTGGCAAGAAAAATGTGTCTTGAAAGTTCTATAGGTGCCTTCAGTTTGCTTTTTGATACAGAGATGACCTGGGAACTTTATGATAACAGTAGTAACAGCTGGTCTCCAGCCAGAGGTCCCAGTGCAACAGAGTAAATACAAGTGAAATGCAGACCAGCTGCCTCTCAAAATACATTGTGTTTCCCATGTCATGTTGCTGGCAGAGTTAATTTCCCTATTTACACATCAACTGAAAAATGTGGTTTTGACTCCTTGAGCAACCGTTTTTGGGAACATTTCCTAATTTTAGTGTGCTATATCAGTTCCAGTTATCAATTTGATATAGGCATTAAAATAAAATACATCACTGTGTGGAGTAAAGATGTGATTGTGAAACTAACAGAAATATTGCAGCAGCATAGATATATAGCTGGATTAACACATCCTTGAAGCCCTGTCTCCAAATACAGCTGCTTTGGGGGTTAGGGTTTCAACATAGTGGTTTTGACCTAATTAATTTCACCCTTAAAATGGATGGGGCTTTTCATGGTAAAGGAGATTCAAAAAGCCAGAGGGAGATTCTCCATTGCTGGCTCTGAAGATGGAGGAGGAGCTAAGAAGGGCCACAGCTGACAGCCAACAAGGAAACAGAGACCCATCCCTAAACTGCAAGCAACTGAATTCCACCGCACCCTCATAAGCTTAGAAGAGGAGCCTGAGCTCCAGATAAGAATACAGCTTGACTGGACAGCTTGATTTTAGCCTTGTGTAACCCTGAGCAGAAGATCCACCCATGCTATGCCTAGAATTCTGACCAACAGACAGTGAGCTAATGAACTGATGTCGTCTTAAGCTGCTAAATTTGTGGTAACTTGAAAGGCAAAAATAAAAAACTAGTATATATTTTGCTACCTGAAAATGATATTTGTATCTATGCTTTGCAAAATAACACACTGCCTTAATTACTGTAGCTTTACAATAGATCATAAAGTTGGGTAATGTGACTCCTCCGACTTTATTCTTCCCTTTCAGAATTGTTTCAGTATTCTAGTAATTGTGCCTTCTCGTATACATTTCAGAATCAGTCTGTAGATCTTTTTATAAAAGGAGCTTGTTGAGATTTTTATTGGGTTTGTATTAAATCTTTAGGTCACATTAGGGAAAAATGACATTTAAACTGTATCAAGTTTTCCAACCCATGAATACAGATTGTCTCCCTAATCATTTATATCTCCTTTGGTTTCTTTCATCAGTATTTTGCAGTGTTCACATGCATATCCTGCACATATTATGTTAGATTTATACCCAAGCACTTTAGTTTTTGATGCTGTTATAAAAAGTACAGACTTCTTAGTTTAAAATTCAAATCGCTTATTGCTGGTATACAGGAAAGCAGTTGTCTTGTAAATTGACATTGTTTCTGAGACCTTCCTAAATTTAGTTTTGGTTCAGAAGTTGTTTTGTTTGCTTTGTTTAGTTTTTAAGACATTCATGTTTTCTATATAGACAATCATTACCATATGAAAATAGCGATGTTTTTCTTTCGGAAGTGTAAACTTTTATTTTTCTTGCCTTATTGAACTAGCAAGGATTTACAAAACAATGTTGAATCAGAGTAGTAAAAAAGGATATCTCTGACTCATTTCCAATTCTTATTTTTATCAATGGATTCCAAATTAACCCAGCAAGGTTCTCTAGAAATCCATTCCTCCCCACTGATCAACAAATATTCTTTGCTCCTTTTCTTCATATAGTAAGAGTGCATATAGGAATTGCTCTGTTTCTGTCTATTCTATTTCTATTTCTATTCTATTCTATTCTATTCTATTCTATTCTATTCTATTCTATTCTATTCTAATTTGGTTGATTTTCTATTGAAACACCAATCCCATATATTCTTGATTACCATAGGTTTGTAATAAGCCCCAATACTGAGTCAGGCAATTTTTGTACCTTGTTTTTCTCTACGATAGTCTTGACTCTGTTTACCACTTTTTTTCTAAATGCAAATTTTAGAATCAACTTTTCCTATTTCACAATGGGATTTAGACTGGGATTCCACTGATTTTATAAAACAATTTGAGTAGCATTGATATATTGACAGCACTGAGTTTTTCAATACATAAAAATGTATCTATTTTATTGTTTTTCTTAAGTTTCTTACCTTAAGGCTCTACCGTGGAGATGAGGACCAGCAATACAATGTTGAATAGCTGTGTAAGAGCATGCTTATCTCAAATGGAATTCTTTTCAAATTGTCACTCTTTAACAGATTAAAGAATTTCCTTTCTATTCCCAGGTTGCTAACAGGATTTTTTTACATTTTTATATTGGAAAGAACACTCAATAAGGCACCTACCCCTAAACAAAATGTAAGTGCACACTATTTTTTCTTTTTTAATCTTTCATATTTGTGAAATTTAATACTATGTTTTCTTTCATTAAAATGATTATGTGAATTTTTCATTTTATGATAATGCAATAATTTCCATTAGCTGACTTTCTAATGGTAATTTAACTCTGAGTGTACTATTCTTTTTATATGCTGAAGATTCCATTTATTATTATCATGTCCAGGATTTTTGCATCTATGTTCATCAGTGAGATTGACCTATAAATTGACTTTCTACTTTTCTCCTTCACTTTCTGTACTTGGGGGTCTGGCAGCATGAAACTGAACTGGGAAGTATTCCCTTTTTTCATCCTCTGGGAAAGTGTGTGTGAGATTAGAATAATTTGTCCTTGAACATTTCAGATCACTAGAAGCCATCCATTGCTCATACCCAAGCAGCAGCATTCCTTGTAGATCCTGAGGATGGGTATAGCGTGGGCAAAGTGTGGGCAATGTAATTCTAACTTTTGCTAGATTTAGCTAAGATTCATATGGGGAAGATCCCTGTTAGTCTCCAGCCTCTGGCAGGCCAGCACTTTACCTTTTGTATCCTAAACCAATATTTTGAAAACTTAAAGTCAAATTCAATGAATTCCCTCAGGGTGAAAATGGCTTCCATGCTCAGTTTAATGATCTGGTTCCAGCTTTCACTTCAGTTTGCCCTGATCATTATTTCCTGTTTTGTAAGCTTGGCAATATTTATAAAAGGTTACTTTTTATATTTCATCTAGTAGTTTTGGTTATTTTTGGCAAGAGGCTCAGTCTGAACACCTGACCATCACTAGTATCAAAATAGAAGTTAGATTTGAACCTAGATTTCCATAAATTTTGGTCTGTTTTTCCTTTCTAGAAAAGAAATTTGTTTGGGAACAAGAAGAATTTCAATTTACTTCAGTTCCTTTTATATGCCAGCCACAATGTGAAGATGTGGATGGTACATTTATCATGTATAAGACCTTCAATAAGGTCTTACACATTATAAAGCCTGAAGGCCATGAATAAGACCTTCAGAGATTTCCATTGCAAAAACTGCACCAAACATTAGAGACTAGCAAGAACTTCAATTCTTTTATGCTACTTTTTTAAAAAAGATTTTATTTATTTATTTTTAGAGAGAGGGGAAGGGAGATACAAAGAGAGGGAGAGAAACATCAACGTGTGGTTGCCTCTCCCACACCCCTACTGGGGACCTGGCCCACAACCCAGGCATGTGCCCTGACTGGGAATCGAACCAGTGACCCTTTGCTTTGCAGTCTGGCACTCAATCTACTGAGCTACACCAGCCAGGGCTTTATTTTTTTGAATTTTGGATAACAGTCTTTAATCAGATGTATCTCTTGCAAATATTTTCTCCCAGTCTGTGGTTTCCCTTATAATTCTCTTGATATTGTCTTTTGTGGGTCAGAAGTTTCAAATGTTAATGAAGTCCAGCTTATCAATTTCTAGTCCTTTTCCACTTAAACCTCATTTATATTTATAGTTCTTCATCTCATTCTTCATAATTGACTGACTATAGGTAATTTCAGTGGTATTTTGCTCTTGACTGCAAGACTTAGGCTACATTCCAACTTTCTGATTCAGTGTGATTAGCCTAAATTGTGCTATCACCACAGAAATAAGCAGAGCTTTACATTATCACCACAGAGAATTCAGCAGGATCTGCGGAGAATGTTCACAGCAGCATTGTGCAGACATGTCAGGAGTGTGACAGTATTCAGGCTACTTTGAATCTTGGGTGATGAAGGTTCAGGAGGCGTGAATGTTTCAGGGTAAACTCCCTGCTGAAATGTACTCTGAACACCGGTTTAGAGGAAGAAAGGACTGAATTTCATGTACCTTTCAAGCTGCAAGGTAGGGTCTGGGGAAAAGCCAAAAAGTTTTCCTTGTAAAAAAGGGTGTTTCCAAAATGAAAAAGCAAAGAATGTAAAACATAAGCCACGTGTGGAACTGAGCTGAGTCCCCATAGGTTGGTGAATTCCTAGTGACAACCGAGAGAGGGCAATTCTTTTAAAGTTTCCCAAATTTTGTATCTTCAAACAGGCCAGATTTTAGAGTTTCCTATTGCTAAAATAAACTAGTCTCTATTGACTTGCAATGATCAGTCTTTTATAAGGTTTAGGAGCAGTGGGATGTTTATTTTTCCATTTCCTCACAGTTCATGATTAAGCACATGCAAGTAACATAAATATTAGTCTATAAAGACCTATCAACATATCATCCATTTTTGGCAGCTGTTTATACAAAATAATTTTTAAAAACTGATGAAGAATTAGTTACATATTCTTATGAGGTATTTTTCTGGCTTTCCGCAAATAAAAGCTTACATTTGTAAAGTTTAAAAGGATTTTTCTTGTCTTCAACTTTATGTTTGGCAAGGATTGGAAGCACACACACATGTATCCATTTTATCAAGCTAGCTAAAGTGCCTTAATACTATTAACTGGGAACTCATATGGGAAGCCTTGCTTGCATTTAAGAAAATAAAATTCTAAAATGTGTAGTCTACTAACCAGAAACATAAGTAAGGTAAGCCTACTTGACACAAAGAAAAATATTTCTTTGTACTGAAGAAAGAAGACATTTTCCTCAAAGCTTCCTCAGGCGTCAGCATTTACCGGGTGTAGGTAAGTTGACTTAAGAAGAGGTGGAGGTCCAAGTACTAGAGATCTAAGAACTGAGTAGTTATGAAGGGTGGGGAAATATATCTCTGTCTAGCTCTCCTTAAATAGCACCTTTCCCCCCACAGGGAAATAAACGAATGTAACCTAAGACTTATTAAAGCCCAATTCCTGAACTTTTACTCTCTATTAAGCAAACGATGTACATTAGTTCGAACATTTACCAAAATGAGGGGGCAGGGAAGCACTGTTATTCCCCCTTTACAGATAAGCAAATTGAGTCACAGATTGTCCAAAGTTCCATTACTAGTAGTGGTAAAAGTAGAACTTGAACTCATTTATTTCTGACTCCAAATCTTGAATTATTTCCACTACACGGTAAGCTTAATGTTTAATATTGTGAACAAATAAACTGTGCACATCTTCTTTTAACACATTTAAAAACTGCACATTAGAGTCGCCCAAGTAACTCTACTTAGTTTTACACAAAGTAGATTTTTAGTACTATATGAAATTAAGTTTAATCTTCTTGTTCCCATTAAATATATAAGGTTTCAGGTCCTACTTATTGTACCTTTCTCTGAGCCCATTCCTTCTGGCTCCCTTCCCCAAAGCCACAGTTAGAAATAAATACCTTAAAATGCTGAGGTTGAGAAGAAATTAAAAAGTTGACTGAAGCTTCTTCTCACTGCAGCCATTTTATCAGAAGGTATAATAACATATATTTGATCTTTACCTATTCCACAGAAGGGGAAAAAATGAGAGAAATGTATTCAAGAAGAAAAGAACATAGAAAATTGAGGCAAAAGATTTTGAGACAAAATATGATTTCTCCTTTGTACCTTAATGCTCACACCTGCATGAAAGAATTTTGGGAATCCTGATGACACGAGTTTACTGCTTATTTGGAAAATATTTTGAATATAATATTTTACCAATGGGGATATATTTATGTACTAGCATTTGTAAACAGACTTGACTAAACAAGAGAATGGGCTTGATGAAGGGAGATATATGTAAACGTATGTGTTATATGATAAGGGCCCAATTAATGAATATTCCTATTTATTTCCATCATCTATTTTTAAAAATCATTTTATTTTCTGTGGAAGCTACTATCTTGAACAGAAAGCACTGTTTAGGGTATTAGATATATTTGGTTTTATATTTTGATTTTATTTTATCATAGCTCTATGCTACAGGGCAAGGCATTTAAATTCTCCAAGCCTCGTTTTATTTATCTCCAAAATGGATCCACAGAGTTATTATGAGGCCTTCATATGCCACTCTATTTAGGGAACATACATACTAAAATGCTTGTGGTTCGATTATAATTATTCAGTGGTACACCTGCCAGTAGGGAAATAGATTTCTAAGAAATTAATTTACATTGAACCATTTATTTAGGTCTCCATGTGATTATAGGGAAGACTTAAGGCCTCATAAGAGAACTGAATCATCGGGCACTACCAGTTAAGTCAATCTACAACTCCTGACCCACAGACACTGAGATAATAAATGTTTCTCTCTTTACGTCACTCGGTTTTGGGGTAATTTGTTACGCAGCAATATATAACTAATATAACTCTTTAAAAAGGTATATGTAACATTTCTAAATGTAATTTACTAGAATTTGTGAATATGTTAAAGCTATCTGTGAAAGAAAGACCTAGATAATTAATGAAGTGATATAGTATGAGGAATGGGATGAAAATTTAAGAGTATAAAAAAAACTATTTCAAAAAAAAACCCAACCTATTTCCAAGAATATAGATTAATGCCTCCTGTTATTGTTTGTGTGTTTTGTTTCAATAGCTTTTCAAAATAAGGATGTTTTCTTGACTAAAGGAAGTATCTTTTGATAGAAGATATGGTTTATGTTACATAAATTATATTTTTGATTGTCAAAAGGAAGTTTCAAAGCTCAGTAAAGACAGCCAGGAACATGCTTGTGGTCAAACAAAGTCAGGTTTATTTAGTAGACCGCAGCAAGTGAAAACAGCCCATAGGGAACCTTGGGGAATCTTAGTAATGGGGATTTAGAGGGGCTATTTATAAGTCTGGGTTTGTGTTTCATATTCCCAGGGGTGATTATGGAATCCTGTTTTGATTTAGATTTTGTTGAGAAGAAAGAAAAGTTCAGCAAGTAGATTCTCAGTAACCTTTGTTCACAAGGTAGGGTAATAATGCTGACCTGGGGATATTACTGATAAGAAAACAAAGATCGCTGACAAGGAGGGATCATTAGTCCTATTTTCAGCTGTGGTGTGGCCTTGTATATATACACTGCTTACATAACCTTGTCCATGTCCCATTGGAAACACTCTTTTACCAGTAGTGCTGATTTTCACATTCTCATAAGGATATTATGATACTACCTACATGAAGTGGAGAGTTTTAAGAGCTCCCATAGGACCACTGAGTTGGTACATGCTTTTGCCTGCCTTCTGATCAGTCAACACATAGTTAAATAGTAATGAAGGACAAGACCTTACAATTGTAATTTTATGGATGGGGAACCTGAAGTTTAGGGAAATGGTGATTAGCTCAGGGTCTTCCAGGTTATTTGTGCCAGAGGGAGAGTTAGCACCTAAGTCTCTGTCAATTAGCCCAGGAGCTTCACCAGAAATCAGTCCACAAATGTACTCACAGTGACCGGGAGCATCAGGGTCAGGTGTGAAATGTTTGCAAGTTATTTGTTACTGATTAGAGTCAAAATACTAAAGTGGCACTCTATGACCATTTTCACACTGTAAAAATTTTGGACATACAGTCAGAAGAATTAATCTCTTCACTTCTCTTCAATCTCCTCTCTCATCCCTACCACCATATAACTTTATTATGAGTTCATTCTGTGTGGATGAAAATTTGCATTTGACTGTTATATAAATGTAATAATATAGCAATATATATTGTTTTGCAATTTGCTTTTCCCCCAACTAATAACATATCTTGGAGATTGTTTTATATGTGTTCATAAAGTTGGGAAACACAGCTAGCATTATTTTACCATTTTCCAGAGTGAAGATGTCCTTTATTATAATCTATATACTTTTCTACATCTCCAGACTTTAGGTACACTCTATAAATAAACCTATCTTTTTTCTTATGTAAAAACATAACTAGCACTAATTAAAACACTGAAATATTTTCATTCAAAAATTATATTGAGTAGCAAAGGTTTTCACATACATAATCAATGAAATTTATAGGTCATTTTTTTCCATGGGTCATGAGAAATATGAGAAAAAAAATGCCTAGTTTGAATACTACTTGTCTTAGTCTGTTTGGGCTGCTATAACTAAGTACCACAGACCCGGTGGCTTATAAACAACAGAAATTTATGTCTCACAGTTCTGGAGGCTGAGGAATCCAGGGTCAAGGTGCCAGCAAGGGAGGAGGGCCCTCTTCTGGACTGCAGACTTCTGGTTGGATCTTTGTAAGGTAAAATGGGACAGGGACCTATGGAGAGTCTCTTTTGTAAGGCAATAATCCCATTCATGAGGGCTTGACCCTTATGACCCAAATATCCCCAAAAGTCCCACCCCCTAATACTATCACTTCAGGCATTAGGATTTCAACATATGAATTTTAGGGGAATACAGGCATTCTGACCATAGCACTGCTATATAATATCTTTCTTTCTTGTATAAACTTATCTCAAATTCTTCATCTTCAGGGTACAAAATCCTGCTGATCATAAAGAAATATGATGATAAACATATCAAGTAGCAGATGGAGAAAAACCCAAAACATGATATCCTAGCCTTGATTTTCACAGGCTTAAATGCTCCTATAGTGAAGACAGGCACAGTGAGGGATTTTTCCATTCGTCCCTCAAGAGCTCATTATATCATTGTTATGCTGTATTTGGGTGAAATAGTTTTTTAACCTAATCCATCCTATCATGAAACTGTTTCACATCCCTCTAGGCTTATTGTATTTCATTTACATTCTTTTTGTGAGCCTGGAAACAAGAATAAAACCACCTACAGAACCGAGCATCTACCTTTGGAATGCAGCTTTTACATCTTTATTTCATTTTTCTTTGTCCACTTTGATGTACTTTGTCATTAATCTAAAATAGATTGCCCTTCCACATGTTTTTCTATTTCTTACAAGATGAGGGCTTCATAGAAAGAGATTCTTTATACAGTATGTGGCATTAATTCCATCATGAGATTTTAATACTTTCTTCTTCATTTGCTCCCCTATTTGGCTCTACATTATCCCTCATTATAAAGCAATTAGGATTTAAAAATGGATAAAAGATAGATGTAGAGTATGTAACATTACTCTTTTTAATTTAGGGTGTTTTAATGGCACATTAAACATGTGCAATTCACAATAAACACATATGTTAAGTAAAAATTGAATTAAGAACTTTTTTGGTAAATATAACAAATGAACTTCTAATCAAGGCTACTTTTAATGTGTTCATTGTTCTATAAAACTAGAACAACCAAAGTCACCCTAATATATTTAATTTTAAAAAACTATTAACTGATAAAGATTTTACTACACAATGTAACCTCTTTCTTTTTCGTAACCCCAACCACTAAGTATGCCCCAGAATGGTGATTACTCAGCTACTGAAAGCAATTTTTCTGAAATCAGAACTAAGAGCATGCTATTAGGTCATGTATACCTTGAACAAGTTGAAATATTTGTCTGTAGATCTACAAAAAACAAACAAACAAACAAACTATAACATGGCAACTATCATTGCAAAACTGCTCTATTAAGACTATTAAATGAGCTCTGGCTTGTGTGGCTCAGTGAATTGATTGCCAGGATGCAAATCAAAGGGTCACCAGTTTGATTCCCAGTCAGGGCACATGCCTGGTTTGCGGGCCAGGTCTCCAGTAGGGGGGGGTGTGAGAGGCAACCACACATTAATGTTTCTCTCCCTCTCTTTCTCCCTCCCTTCCCCTCTGTCTAAAAATAAATAAATAAAATACTTAAAAATAAAAATAATAAATTAAAAAAGAATATTAAATGAATGAGTTTCTTTTGGTTACTGAGATTAAAATAAAAAGTCAAAAGTGTATCCTGCTCATGCAGCTTTTTAATTAAACTATTTATAATTATTGTATATTGTAAAATGGCACACTACATACTCTATTAGATTTGCCCATGCTGCTCCATGTATAAGAAATTACCATCGAATTTGCTTTCACTAGGTAATCTCTCTCCTCTGTTCTGCATTTTTTAAATACATTTTCTGGAACAGCAATCAGGTCATTGAATGTTAGGTTACAAAGGCTGTGTGTCCGTGCATAAGTAGTCTACCTTAAGTGACCATCAGTTGCTTATAAACAGACCAGTAACTAACTTTTCAGTACCAAGCTGACTTGACTAGTTTCTCATAGAATTAAAATACATTGATTGTATCAAATGATGAATTGACATACTAAGACAATTACTAGTTCACTGAACTTTAAAGACAGATAAGAACTTAGATCAAGGTTTCTAAATCTAAGCACTACTGATATTTTGGACCAAATAATTTTATTTTATTTTATTTTTTAAAGATTTTATTTATTTATTTTTAGAGAGAGGGGAAGTGAGGGGGAAAGGGAGGCAGAGAAACATTGATATAAGAGAGAAACCTCTATCGGTGACCTCCTGCACACGGCCTGACTGAAATTGAACTGACAGCCCTTTGTTCTGCAGGAAAACGCCCAACCAACTGAACCACACTTAACCAGGCTGGGGCAAATAATTTTTTTAATTAGAATATGATTATTGATTTGAAAGAGAGAGGAATGAAGAGAAAGAGAGAGAGAGAGACATCGTGAAAGAGAGAGACATTGATTGGTTGCTCCGACTTTGGTATTGAACCCACAACCTAGCTGTGTGCCCTGGTGGAGAATCGTACCGCCAGTCTTTTGGTGTACAGACTGTGCTCCAACCAACTGAGCCACATCAGCAGGAACAATTTTTCCTTGTTGTTGTATGGGGCTGTCTAGGGCATTGTAGGATGTTCAGCAGCATTCCTGGCTTTTGTGCACTAGAAGCACCAGCAGCACTCCACTTCAGTTGTGACAACCTGAAATGTCTCCAGATTTTACCCATTGTCTTCTGGGGGACAAAATCCCCTCCTTTTGAAATCCACTGCCTTGAGAATATCTGACCCAATATAGTCATTTATCAAACTTAAAGCCAGGTAGATAAAATTACTTGGCAAAGGTAACTGAAAGAATTATATAAACATCATTATAATTGAATAATAATTTAACATCATTACTTCCAATTCCACATTCATAATGTATTTTACACAGCTCATGTAATAAGCATATTCACTTGATTTTGGGGTTGCTATATGGATTGTGAATTTGAAATAACTATATCTCACAATGTAAGTTTAGTAGGTGATATTCTCCCAGATGAACCAAAAGTGAACCTAAGTAAAACACTACTTAGTGTTTTACTAAGGATTTGCTCACAGGAGAAACTATTAAGAGAGTGAAAGAGGCAGGATAGAAAAGGGAAAGTGGCCAAGTAAGTGTATAATTTCAGGTGAGGTCTCAGAGTCAGCCTAATCCTACAGGGAGCTCTGGAGCATAAAATACACCTCAAAAGTGTTTTGGCCTTGAGGCCAAGGAGCTTTTCTGTTGTTGACTATGGACCATTTTGGGATTGGATGAGGGAATGTAAAATTCCTAGGCATCTCCAATTCCCTATACTGGAAAAGAGACCATGGATTGTCTGAGGACTGGAAGGGGATAAGAGGGATATAAAATCACTAGAGATTTCTGATTCTCGGTGTGAACAAGGAGACCTCATGCCCAAGGGTGACTCTCTGAGGGTTAAATGTATGACACCTCAGCAGCAAAGCATGAAGAAGTCTGTCTAGAAAGGGATGCACAAAGCTGGTAAGACATATCTGAAGGTATCTGGGCAGGGCACTTACGGTGTTTTTACTCCAGTGGAATTGTGGAAAAAACAGGGAATTTAGAGATAGAGAAATATATATATTCAAGTTCTGCCTTTCTACTCACAACATGACCTCAAACAAATTACTTGAATTTATAGACCCACAGTTTCTTTATCTTTAAACTTGAGGCGATAACACCTAGCCTAACTCATATGATGTGAGAATTAAAATATATAATAAATACAACATGGAAACCATATAACAAGATTGTTATTGTACTTTTCAATTCATGGAAAAATATATCTCCACATTTTGTTTAGGTTTTTTTACATTTTCTTTCATTATGGCTACAAAATTTCTTTGTAAAGGTCATATACATGTTATGTTAGATATATTCTAGGGTATTTGACATTTTTAATCCTATTGCAGATGGTATTTCTTAATTTTATATTTCATCTTTTTTCCTGATATGAAGAAATGCAATTGATTTTGTTTTAAGGAATTACTATCTTGAAAACTCATTATTTCTCATACATTCTTCTTAGGTTATGTTGGATTACTCAGATACATACAATCAGATCATTTCTGAATAACACAATTTTGTTTCATTCTGTACAATTTCACTCTGTTTTGTTTATACTATCTGCCTTCCTGTGGAGGTGAAAATATGCAATACAATTTTGAGTAGCCATGTAGACCATTATTGTCTCAAATGAAACTCTTTCAAAATTTCACTAATGACCAATAATCTTTAGCAGGTTAAAGAACTTTTTTCCTGTTACTAGGCTAAGAGGATTTTTTTCTTTTTCTTTTGTATGCTGAATGTATGTTTGAATCTATCAAATGCTTTTTCATTAAAATAATTTTATGCATTTTCTCTCTTATTCTGACCTTGTAATGATACATTAGCTTGCCCCTGGTGTATTGATGTTTTTATATGTTGTAGATTAAGTAAACTTTTATCATGTCTAGAGTTTTTGCATCTATGTTCATGAGTGAGATAAACCTAGAAGTTGGCCTCCTTGTACTTCTCAGCTTTCTGTGCCAGGGGTATGGTAGCGTGAAACTGAATTGGGAAGTGTACCTTTTTCCTGTCCTCTGGAAGTGTATCTGTGAGATTAGAATCACTTGTTCTCCATCATTTGAAAGCACTAGAAACCATCTTTTGCTCATCATCCAGGCAGCAATATTTCTTACAGTTCCTGAGAGTGGGTAGGGTATGAGACAGCTTTACCTCTGGTTCTTCCTTAGTTAGGGCTGCCAGATTTAACAAATAAAACTGAAGGGCACCTAATTTTGAATTATTTTAACTGTCTGTGTTAGTTTTCTATGGCTACCATAACAAAGTACCACAGACTAGGTAGCTTAAACAACATAAATTTTATTTATTTATTTTTACAATTCTGGAGGCTAAGATCAATGTGTTGACAGGGTTGGTTTCTTCTCAGGTCTCTCTGGCTTGTAGATGGCTGCCTTCTCCTTGTGTTTTTTACATTGATTCCCCTCTGTGTATAGGTGACCTAATTTCTTCTTATAAGAACACCAATTATATTGAATTAGGGCCCACCCTAAAGATGTTATTTTAATCTAACTGCCTTTCTAAAGACCCTGTCTCTCAATACAGCCACATTCTGAGGTACTTTAAACATATGAATTTTGAGGAAACACAATCTAGCCCATAATATTTTCCATTATACATATACATTTTATATACACTTTGAAATAAAAAAGAAAAAGCATGTGGGATATACTAAACCATTATTTCTTATTTATGTAAATTAAATTATAAACACTTCAATCATGTATCTTTCTTTCATTATATTCCCCTGATGATTTACCTCTTTTTAACAGTTTTTATTTTTATAGAATTTGCTTATAAAATTCCTTGAATTTTCAGTCTGTCTTCCATTTCCATTGTAGCATAACTACAACAGAAGTCACTGTAACTTGTTTCATTATTTCGTCCTTTGAAAATTCACTAATAAGAATATATGCTCATCGCCAGCATTATGGGCTGGTATATTGAAAATGTACTGACATAGTTAACAATTCTGAGAGCTGCTCTTCAATTTTGCTTTGTTCAGTCACATAATACCATCTTTCATGGCACACCTCACCCTTCCATTGTTCAGGATTGTGTTGCATCTCTTAACTTTTTTAAAAAATGTTGCTCACTGACAAAAGAGGACACTCTCATCAAGTGTTATCCTTCTTGCTTCCTTGATGGAAGAATATTCAGTAACATTCATGTTACTAATTCAAATTCTTCAAGTGATGAAATTCATTTCAAGTGATAGTCTTGACAAGTTTCATAATAATTATCCACTCCAAGTCAGAATTTCTTTTTTTGTTCATTAGTAATGTTGTTCTTTTTTAAGAACAGTCTTGACACATGAAGGGAAACATTTTTTTACCAGTTCACTCTCTAACGCATTCAACAAGTTCCTTTAGTCAACGAAGCATGTTAACAATGCTGCTCTTCTTGCAAAGTACATAATCTTATTTCTAGAGAAACATTAAAAACTATGAACAAGAAATAAGCAGACTTTGTTCAGTGGCTTATTGGAAAAGTCAACAATTTTGGGGATTTTCTTCAGAATTAAAAAGTGATATCAGAGCTTCAAATAAATTGAAGTTTCTTTCAACTGCATTTGTTAAAAGGAATCAATAGATTTTTGAATGAGAATTAAAGAATTCTAAATGCTAACAAACTCACTACAATCCTTTAATAACTCAGTTCAAAAAATATAAATGCTGAAGTAAGAATCATTTTGTGACTATTACTTCACTTTCAATAAAAGAACATCAGATGCTGTTTAAATTGTATTAGGGAATGCAGACTGGTGCAGCTACTGTGGAAAACAGTATGGAATTTCCTCAGAAAACTAAAAATGGAATTGCCTTTTGACCTGGCAATTCCACTGCTGGGACTATACCCTAAGAGCCCTGAAACACCAATCCAAAAGAACCTATGCACCCCAGTGTTCATAGCAGCACAATTTACAATAGCCAAGTGCTGGAAGCAACCTACGTGCCCATCAGTAAATGAGTGGATGAAAAAACTGTGGTACATTTACATGATGGAATACTATGCAGCAAAAGGAAAGAAGGAACTCCTATCTTTTGCAACAGCATGGATGGAACTGGAGAGCATTATGCTAAATGAAATAAGCCAGGCGGTGAAAGGCAAATACCATATGATCTCACCTATAAGTGGAACCTAATCAACGAAATAAACATGCAAGCAAAATATAACCAGAGACATTGAAATTAAGAACAAACTGACAGTGATCAGAGGTGATAATGGGGGAGGGGGAGTGTTGTTAAGGAACCTATACAAAGGACATGTGAACAAAGCCAAAGGGGTAGGATTGAGGTGGGAGATGGGGATGGCTGGGGTGGGGTGGAGTGGTGGGGGGGGAGGTTAATGGAGACAACTGTACTTGAACAACAATAAAAAAAGAAAAACAAACATTTAAAAAAAGTTTTTCTGTGGGAGATCCTTTTCCAAGAGGAATCCTACTTTGACGGATGTATCTTTTGATAAAGAGATAGGAAGTGAAATGAAAATTTAAAATAAAAATAAATAAATTGCATTATGCAGAATATAGAATACAGATAGTACAGATAACATTTACCACAGAATCATGCACACTTTGATGTCAACTTTAACCTCTTTAATTCATTAAGTCCTAACTAAAACAAAAGGAAGTCTGCAAAAAATGTTCTATTGTTTCTGAGGCCACATCTGCAAAGGATTTTACTCACAATAGTCTTGTAAAAAATCCTTTTCTTCTGTGGCCATGATGTCAAAAAGGTGAAATATTTAAATCTTTGATGATCACTGTAATAGTAAATGCAGCTACTGTATTTTTTATTATTGCAGTAGATTTATCTGGTTCTGCAACTTCAAAATTTTCTTCTACCTTGAGGTGAAAAATCAGTGATATACAGTATAGAAGGCCATTACAACTTCTGTTGTGATTGTTTTATCCTTGTAATCTGAATATCTCTTAAATAAAAAATGCACTATTTTTTAAATGTCATTGGTACTAGTTAAGGAAATCATACCTCTCTCATGCTCAGCTGTTAGTATAAGCTGGTCTATATCTGGATTTCCACCTTTTTCTCTGTTGAATGAAGTATTGCACGTGGCACAAAATGCTTTGAAAGGGCTTGTTCCTCATTTAATAAATGTCCACCATTCATAAAATTTATTGCAACATTTAAACTTATGCTTGGGCATTTTGAGGTTCAAATATACACAAAACTAGATGAAAGCAACCATAACAGGGTTTGAAATGACTGAATTTGAAAATCTCATGACCACATCAGTCAGTATGCCTGACACTCACAAGCCTGAACAAATCTGTAAATAGGGTTTGTTGAATGGTTGAAATGGTTGTGAAATTGTGAACTAAGAATAACTTGAAATCCATATTTGATGCAAAAAGGAGAACTTCTCATTAGCTTGAGGGGAGAATTGTATTGTAAGGCTCAGTCTTCCCAAATAGTGCCGGAGCTGATCTCGTATGAAGTTTTGGTTAGTTTGGGGATTCAAGAATGGAGGACTTACAAAAGCAGAGTGTTAGGGATCAGCAGACTTATGGCTGTGTTCCTGCAGTTATTAGAGTAAGGCCGTTATAGACCTGCTGACTTTCAGAAGTATGGCCTCTGGACAGAAGAACTTGCTGATTGGATGCTGACTGGAAGTGTGAGACTGTCACCAATTGGATGACTTTCAGGACAGCTGTTTGTGAGGGTATCACTGATTGGCTGATTTTCAGGAGCCTGACAGTTTTTGGAGACAGTCATTGATGGGTTGATTGCACTGATTATATATTTAGTTAATGGTGGTTACTTGTTCATGACATGGGAGTAGGGCCAAAAACAGGCTTTTTCTTTCTGGAATATTTCCTTTTTTTAAATTTTAAATACACCCGCCACCCCAAAGCTCTCAAGAGAGCAGATCTTTATTTGTGAAGGTATGATTTTTCCACACAAGTGATTTAATCACAAATCACTATGGTTGAAAATAGCTCTAACTGCTAAATTTGTGTAACTTGCTAAAAAAAGCTGAATATAGGACATTAGGGTGTCCTGACAAAGTTGACATAGAACATGAGACGAAATCCAATAGAGCACATGTCCTGTGTGTTCAGGACGGTTGGCAACCCTAGATGAAGTCCATGTCCGAGGCAGGGCCTTCCAGCACTGAGCTTTCCCAGCAGTGTTCTGGGAGCACCCTGGAGTTCTGTGGGTATCAGGGTCCACTCTCCCCAAGGGGAAGAAAGGGCTGAGTAGACAGGACTCTGGAATGGTAATCCCTACTTTGTCCAGATTGCTAGACCTTCCTTATGTCTACATGATGCTGAATTCTAGATTCAGATCCCTGCCTGACAGCCTGCCATTAAGTTCTCTGGACTTGGTTTTGGTGGTGGTTTTCCTCAAGAACTCTAGAAACTGCTCTCCCCCATCACCCTCCACATGCCCCTCACTAGCTGAGATTGTCTGGCCCCAATCCCCAGTACCTCGTTATTCTAACTCTTTCTTTCTCAATGTAAAAGGAAAATTTCTTGTTGACATCAGTTTTAAAGCATGTTCAGAGGAATCATGTGACTGAGAACATCTCTGTAGAAAACTAGCTTTACATGGGCAAGAGAGTAAGTTAATTTTCTGCACAAACTAGTTAGAAAACAAGGAGCTACAAATTAATATAACTATGAAACATTTTTAAATATAAAAGTTTGAGTAAAAGTTAAAGGATCAGAAAAACAAAATGTGAAGAATATAGGGTATTTACAGACTTTAATTTGTGAAAATATGAATTGGTAGATTAGTGGGATGATACTTTGGCAATATTTATAAAAATTTACAATTTTCATACCCTCACAAATTTATCCCAATTTCTGTCTGCTTTCCTATGTATATTTCCCCAAGAGTTGATGTCCAAAGATGTTGATTTCAGTTCTGTTAACCATAGAAACTAGTGGGACCTACTTATATATGCATCAAGAGGAGAAAAGTTAAACTATTATGAAACATTCATATTTTAGAACCCTAGAGAGTCGTTAAAATAATGAGGTACATTTATATGTGTCATCATGGAATGATGCTGCATTCGTTTGATTAAGTGACAAGGTAAACGGGAGAACAATATGTCCATTACTACCCATTATATTTTAAAAATCACAATATATTTTATAGCACACCTATCAATTAAAAGCATAAAATATCTTTAAAATAATATATACCATATTTCTATTGTGGTTACCTCTGAGGAGAAAGCTTAATTTTGGAAGAACATTATAATGGGATAAGATAGATTTATGTATGTTAGAAATATTTGCAACAGGAATATATGCACTATTATTAGCTTTGTCATTAAAATGTTAAAATAAGCTTAACAACATAAATAGTACCTGTTTATTAGTTAGAGAAAGTAACTGCCATCTGATGCAAAATATAAAACCTAAAATCTGAGTGGCTGGACACAACAAAGATTTATTTCTTGTGCATGTAAAATTTGATGTGATTTGGCAGGGGATTTTGCTAGTGACTGACTCAGAGGTTCAGGCCGCTTCCCTATTGGAGGATATATTACTTAATAAGGGCTTTGGGGGAGGGAGTATTTCCCAACTGAGTGCATCTCAAAGCTCCTAGAATTTGTGTCAAGGACCAACTCCTTCCCTCCCTCCCAGTTGTCCTTCCAACAATACATCTCTTTTTTCATTCATTCACTCCCTCCAAAACTCTAGGCCTTGCTTAGTTTGTCAAATTATATTGAACATAACCTATTTAAAATGTCCCTTAAGTGATGTGGGCTCTGGATCTCCCAGCCTCGGGCAAAGAGTGCCAGCTTCGGGGTATCTTACCTGAAGAAGGTATCACGCTTATTTCTCACAAACTCCTTGAAGATGATGTTCATAAAACATGAAATTTGTGCATTGTGTTCAATTGCACTTGGACAACAATATAGGATATATTCCACTCTTCTCTCAGGTGGGATCTGGTTTATCCATGACCCCAAAGCAACTAGTAAGAAAAATTTCCTATTCCTGGCCCCTGCTCACCACTCCCACAGCCTCATCTACTGTACCATGCAGCTTAGTTTAAAATTACTTCCCAATGAAGGGCGTGCAGTTACCCAAGGCCTCAGCCTGCCTTGTCTCAGGACCTTTACACTAGATTGCCTTCACACAGACCCCCCCCCACCTCCTGACTTCTTTTGAAGTTTTCTTTTGGTATTAAAGGATACCCACCATTGTCTTTACATGATCCTTGCTCCTAGTCTCCCCAGTTCTATGGGTGGGTAGTGAGTCTTGTTTATCCTAGCATCCCCTGTGCTAACATAGTGCTTTCCGAAGAACAGATGCTGAATTAATGTTCGGGGAATAAATGAGCCAGTGTACAGAGGGTCTAATTTATTAAGATTTATTTCTCATACATCTTAAATAAGCTAAGAAAATGCATGTATATGTCATCTAATTTTACAGAACAGCAGATTAAAAGGAATAAGAGAAGCCAAGAATTGTTTTTTTCTTGAACCCAACTATTTTCCTGCTGAGTTCTCCTGACAGTTCTAAGGTAAAGTCTATTCAAATGTCATGTTATCTTTTCAAGAACACAAAATAAGACAGTCAGTTTCACAATTTAACTTACAAACAAATAAAACTTGCATTCTTAAATTGCATAAATAGCAATAAGTATATGACCAATGTCATTCATAAAGTTAGATTCTGAAGCTAATGAAATGTTTATTAAAAAGAACATTTGAAAACTAACTCTCCCAAATAAGATAAACCTCCCTCTTAATCACATAAAAAAGTGACACAAAGAATCTAATATACTATGTTCTTTACTGCTGTACCCTAGCACTCCACTACCTTTCATGAAGAATCTGCCTCAGATGGCACTGGAACTTGCTGTGTCCATAGCAGTAGTGTCCATCCTGGCTGAAGCTGTAGCTTGGGCTCTCTCTTCTTCATCTCTCAAAGCCTCCTCATACTGCGATGGGAAGTCAGTGGGATCACACCCATTGACCTTGGCCAAAAACTCCAGCAATTTCATCTTGCTGACTTCAGCATGGGCTCTTGGACCCCACAGGAACTCATAGCATAGAGGATCACTGTTGGGCACCTGGTGGTACTCCAGGTATTTTTCCTGCACCAAATCTTGGGTGATGAGTTTCCTGGGCTCCCCAAAAACGAAGTGATTCATCCCAGGATGTAAGTTCATTGTATTTAGCACTTCCCAGATATCCTCTTCAGTGGCGCTATTGCCCTTCATGAAGATCACACCCAGGACCATTATCAAGAGGCTGGTCTTGGGCACGCCCTCATCACTACTCAGCCTTGGATCATAGGTGATGCCTAATTTGTTAACAAGGGCATAGCTGTGGCTGGTCGGGTCTACTTCCTCCACATCAACGCCAAAGACCAGCTCCATGTACTCAAAGACTCTCCTGAAGATCTCAGGAAAGTCATCCCTATACTCTTTGATAACAACATCAATCATGTCTGCCTTTGTGATCGGCTCAAACATTTGATACTTGTGCAGCAGGAACTGCACCAGCAAAGTCACCTTCTCATCTAAAGGGTCTTCAGGCAAGCTCTCGGTTTCCGACAGGGACTTTGAAGAAGCTGAACTATCCTCCCTTTCTTGGCTGCCAGAGCTCTCATCTGATTTACCTGATGAGGTGAAACCGAAGAAAGTGGACGTTGAACAGGTACTCTGAGGACTCTGTGGGCTATCGGGTGTGCGAGCAGCCAGAGCCTCCTCCAGATGATCAGGCATTAGAGTATAGAAAGGGGAGGATGGGCTCACCTCCATAGCCTCGAAAGCCTGTGTAGCATCCAGGCCCTCGGTGTTACTATGGACATGTTGTTGTTCCTGTGAATCATGTGGAATCTCCTGACGCTGAGACATGATCACTCTAGTCGGTGGTAGCAGGCAGGGATTTGGCAGGAGGGAAGATTAAAGGGGTCCACAACCTAGGGAGAAAGGGGGATGTGAGTGGTCTCATCCGGGAAACTCAACTCAGTCTGACCGTTAGGCCGCTAGAGCGCCACAGCCTGACAGTTACTCCGCGAGCTTCCCGGGATAATAAAAGGGACGGAACTTTATTCAGTGGGGCCCCTTCTATTCTGAGATTATTGGCCCCCTCATTCAATGTCCTTACCTTGACACTTGTCCAGTTCTAGAATTACTCTTTCTATTGATTAAGGCCGCGTCTTTCAGTACAGGATTTCACCAACGAAACTCGAGACCGGAAGTTGGAGGATGTCCCTTCCGAGCTTACCCCTAATCGCAACTCCATATGTTGACCGGGCCGTCCCACCCTGAGTGTAGGAGTAAGGTTCCGTGGGCTCCTTATATTCTGGGGTATTTAACCTCATTCAGTGTCATCTTACGGTATCCATTTAGAGCCAGGGATTCCTCCTTCCACAAAATTGAGGTTGTGCCCCATACACCAAGACCCTCATCACCACTGTCAGACTCCCAAGAGAGCAGAGTCAGAGGAAGCCTCTATCAGAGTTACTCCGGAGCTTCTCAGCACTAACAATAACGGTGGAATTCTTGGAGCTTCAGCCATTCTGCAGTTCATGGTGCTCTCAGTCTCAGCCCAATGTCTTAACCGGGACACTTCCCACTGTTAACATGAGGCTGCGCCTCCTCAACTCGAGGCCCTCATTAGTTTTACACTCTGGAGTCCCCAGTCAGGGGATGCCATTTGTAGCCACCTCTGCTGGGAGTCTCCCAGGATTGAAAGCAGGTGTGGGGCTATATGTGGCCCCTCTCTTCTAGGGTAACGGTTTTCCATAGCTCTCACTTAGGATCTATACTATGGCTGCAGTCCTTTTGATTAATTACTTCCTAGGCAGTGCCACCTCTCTGACAATCTGTCTGCATTTACCACACTGTGACTCTTACACAGATTAAGTCCAAGTTCCAAGTTAGATGCTAGGTGGTCAAGCTTCAACACAGTGTATAAACACACACACAAACAGCCCTTCACATGGGGTCCTTTCTCCAGTCAGTTGAGAATCTGTTCTTAAAGACTTTCTACAGGGAAGAGCCTATATAGACACATTGTTACGGAGTCTTGCAACTCCCACTGCAAACATTGCATCACTTCTTATAATCATGAAGTGGAAGAATTCTAAAGGCCAGCAAGGGCCCACTAGGTTAATGTCTGCCTCCTGACTTCTGATCACTGGATAAATAATTGAAATAATAAAGCAAGACAGAACTGTGATTTTACAGATGAGGAGCCTGGAGCATAGGAAAGTGTTAAAGTGTTTTGCAAGTGATTTGTTACTGATCAGAGTTAAAATATTAAAGTGGTGTTCTATGACTATGTTCTCATTGAAAACATTTCAAACAATAGATTCAAAACAAAATTCTATCTTGCCTTTTCAGTCCTTTCCATCACCTGCACCACCATATAACTTTATTCTGAGTTAATTTTTATAGATATAATTGTGCATTTGATTTACATAAAAGTTATGTAAATTACATAAATATAATAATCAAGTACATATTATTGTGCTATTTGATCTTCCCTTTAATTTATAATCTGTCTTGAGGAGTGTTTCATATCAATCTTCACAGTGACATGAAAGTTTGGAAAACAGATATTTTGTTATTATTTGCAAATTGAAGATGTCCTTGATGACATTCTATATATTTTCTATATTCCTAGACTTTATAAGCGCTCTATATATAGATCTGCCATTTTTTCTTTTATCTAAAAAGTAAAATAGGTGGCTATTTCCATAATTAAAACATTGTCATGCTATACAGTAAGTCAAAAAGCTGAAGTAAAAGTACTTTTAATGTAAAAACTGGAATTCTAATCACAGTAGTTTTAATGTGTTTGTTGTTCTATTAAGACTTGAAATAAAGAACAATCTGACAGTAACCACAGAAGAGGAGGGGAGGGATAATAGGGGATAATGGGGAGGCCATCAAGGAACATGTATGAAGGACACATAGACAAAGTCAAACGGGGGTAGGATCAAGGGTGGGAGGTGGGGATGGGTGGGGTGGAGGGTCATTATGGGATAAAAATGGAGACAATTGTACTTGGACAACAATAAAAAAAGACCTGACAATTGTTATTGGAAATTTGCTGTACTGAGAAAAGTAAATTAAAGCACTAAATTACTTTTTCTTGGTTCCTGAAATGAAGATAAAATGTCAAAATGTCAATACTGTTTATATAGCCTATTGGTTAAGCAGTCTATCATTGTTTTGTGTCATAAAATAGCCTGATATATACTATATTCAATATGCACAAACCACCAGAATAAATAGCAATCATCTTTCAAATGAAAATGCTGATATCCAAATAAATGCAATGACTTGGCCAAGTTCACTAAATAAATAATACACACACTTGACTGATTAAATAATCAACTCAAATGATTAATTTTAATTCCATAACCATAATGTAATCTAAAAATTTTATTAAAAACACATTCTCATGATCTTGTAGTTAAAATGTAGATGAACTCATAGTGAAATATATATATAATTTAATATAATTTATATAATTTATAGCATAAAATAGGTATCTCAACTCAGGGTCTCCAAGAAGCAAACCCTGAATGAAAATTTGAGTGTTAGTGATTTACTAAAGAACTATGCCCAAGGTAAAACCAGTAAGAAAGTAAGGGCAGCATGATTATAGAAGAAGAAGCAGCCAAGCAAAGATACAATTGTAGGTAGGTGAGCTTTTAGCCTGATCTGATGAGGAACTCTGGAACATAAATTAAACCTCAGAGTTCACCTTGCTTTGTGGCAAAGGAACTTGGCTTTTAAACTCCCATACCAGTCACTCATTGGTATTGTGGGGTGGTGGGGGAGTAAAGCACGAGGCCTCTAAGATATTTATGATTCTATGTTTAGGCAAGGAGACTCCAATGTCCAAGAGCAGCCCTTTTATAGGTCAATCAAAGGTACAAACATTTGGTACCATCACATGCACAAATGAGGAGATCAGCACAGATAATTAGGAAAGGGGATCTGAGAAGATCATGACTCTATGCACCAGTGCCTGCAACTTGGTACTGTGGGAAAAACACTGGGCTTTAGGGAAAGAATTACATGTTCAAGTTGTGGCCTTGCTCCTCAGGCATAACCTTGGGCAAGTTACTTGGGAAATCTTACACAGATTTGTGAATAAATTCTTTTTAGTTTTATTCCCAAACTTTAGCAAAATGCCCAAAACACCATTGACATTCACGAATAGTGTTGAATAAATGAAATCTATAAACCTATTTTTATGTAGCTCTAGTAGGATTCATCTTGTTGAGTTTTGTCATTATTATTGTTTGTTACTTTTTATTTTTATATTCCTCCCTCTATTGCACACAACTTTACTTCCATAGTTTTAATTTATATCTATCTCTAGCCCAAGCATTATCTCTATCTCTACCTAAGGATTGACTGGGATTGATTTTCACATCATAAAATTTTTATCTATCTAGGCCATAGATATAATCACATTTATGTATTTATTTATTTTGAAGGAACTTAGCAGCAAGTCTGCCAGCCAGATCCTAGGAAGCAGATTTGAACTCTGGACCTTTGATTAATTTCCCCATATGTGTATTAAGACCAAACCATCAAAAGTAGATTTGATTAGCTAATTACTACTAATATAATCAATGTTGATCTACCAAGTCATACTTAAATGGAAAAGCCATGGAAAATAAAGTAGAGGTTATGAACTTATTGTTCACTGCCTGAAAACATGAGGAATATTTTAACTTATATTCACTCTGGGGGGCCATGGGAAAAGTTTATTATAAAATACCCCATCATTAGGTTGCTTTAAAATCTGTTCTTATTTTGTTATTTCTTATACCTCATGGGTCGTTTATTTCTCTTCAGATATTGATGGCTTCAAGATAGTGCTTCTCAAACTTATTCAGTGACCTTAGGAGAGAAATTCATAAACTTCTATGTCCAGAAATGTACAAAAAGAAGAAACATTTTTTAATGGAATTGTAAAAGTAGGATTTTTTTCTTGTTGTTAAAGTACAGTTGTCTCCATTTTCCCCCTACCACTCTCCCCTGTCCCAGCCACCCCCACCTCCCACCTTCAATGCTTCCCCTCTTTGGCTTTGTCCATGGGTCCTTTATACATGTTCCTTGATGACCTATAAGTAGAATATAATCAACAAAACAAACAAGCAAGCAAAATATAACCAGAGGCATTGAAATAAAGAACAAACTGACAGTAACCAGAGGGGAGGAGGGAGGGAGATAGTGGGGGACAGAAGGGGAAGGGTCATTAAGAAACATTTATTGAAAAGGTGCTTGTGCCTGGCGCGGTAATGAGGATTATCATATTTTATTTCTCGTTTTATACTCAGTGCGACTCTATGAGTTAGGTACTACAGTCATCCCACTTCCACAAATAAGGAGATTCAGGCTAAGAGAGGTTAAGTAATTTGATCATGGCATGTAGTTAGGAAAAGGCAAAATCTGGATTCACAGTAAGGTGATTGGAAGCCAGAGACTCAACTCCAACTTCCAAAAGGGAGAAAAAAGTTTGAAAGTCTATATTAGACCTCAAAGCTCTCTATGGAGAATCCAGCCTACTTTAAAACCTGGGAAATTGAAAATACAAAGAGAAGGCTCTGCTCCCCCAATTAATATAACCTACATTACCAAACAAACCAGAAAATTGTTTATTCTCCATAACTTTCTTAACATATCTTAATGACCTATTCTTCACCCCTAACTCCAGTGAACACAACTGCTTATTAGTGAAATATCATCATGAGAGTTTGTACAATGAAAACAGTTGAAAACCCCACTTAGATTCCTTAGACACAAAAGAATAGTTAACAATCTCAATGATTCCTTGGGGGATTGAGGTTTTCATAGGAAAGCTAAAAGTCTTAAGATAGCTTTTCATTTACCTTTAAAAAGACAGATTTTAACAATTCCGTTTTAGCAGAGCAGTCTTTTTTCAATAGAAGTCAAGAACTAGACAGTCCTAATTGTGCTGTTTCACTAACAAGAACATTTAAAACAATTTTACTGCCTATAATATGGGTACACACTCATATTCAATGAGAAACTCCATTAATTCATAAAGGAAGCATCACCAAGTGCAGGGAGGGCACCAAAGTGAGCAGAGCAACAGCCGAAATGGGAGGTTATTTTGTTCACAGAAGACGTACACCTGCAAATTCTCAAATCTGACCTGGCTCACTGTGGACTAAATTAGAGATGAAACTGGCTCAGTGCTAGCATTAGGAAAGGCTTACTCTTCATTGGGTAACTCTTCACTTCATCCAAAATGACCAAAATACAGTAGGAAGGAACATAAATCTTGCACAAAACAGATCTTCACATTGCAAGCATTAAACATGGATTTGGGGTAAACACCTGCATTGGTAGCTGAGAGAATGACACAAGACTTTGGCATATGAACCCCATTATGTATGTAGCATTATGAGTATAATCCATGAATCACATCTGCCCCAATACTGTAGTTCTGTATTGCTACAAACTCTTAAGGACAGACCAATTACAGATGGAAAGTCCCACTCATTTATCTAGGCAGAGCCCCAGTATTCCCCGTACTGTACATCATGCCATAATTAAGTTAATTGAGACAATCTAATTTCTGATGCTCTGAGTATAAGGCCCGACATTCATCGTGTTCCCAGGGTTTGTCCACCACCCTTGCTCTGGTTGTGAAAATAGCATAGAAGCAAGTGGAGTAAGGAGAGGAGGTGGGACTTGGTAGCATCAGTTACATTTTCCATTCTCAAACACACAAAATAGAGAAGTGAAAAGATTATTTTCATGGCCACGCTGTGGTGACTGCGCAGGAGAATTCTGCTAGGGTGGCCAACAACCTACATGACTAGAGAAGGGAATAGAACGGAAAGCCGTGTTTCCTACTGAGAATTATGATGGAAAGTTGTTGCTGCCAGGACCTTGGGTTATACTGAGACATTTTCTGAGCTTCCTCTGAGTTTCTGGACAAGACCAGTTTTGCAAAGTCTGAGAGCCATAGAACTGCTCTTCTATTTCCTTCGTTAGGAGCAATTAATCATGGTTGGATGCCACCAACAAATATTTTTTTTAGACGGGCAGGAAAATTGGAAAGGAAATCAGGAAGAGTGTTCCATTCTAAATACATCTTTATTTATTTTACATTCAGTGCAGGATGTTTTTGTTTTATTAGTACACTTCCAAACACAGAGCTGAAAACCCTGAGGCCAAGTAGGTTTATTACACTACAGTCTTGTGCTCCCAGTCACACCTTCTTGCTAATTTAAGGATGCTGTCAGTGCATTTTCCTCCTAGTAATAATAGACAGGCATTTTCCTTCTGGTAGAAAGACACAAGGGTTCCATATCTGTGCAATCCATAGGTCTGTTCCTAGGTGTATGGTTACATTTGCCTTTTCCCAATATTTTACACATTCCAGCTGCAGTTCTTTTTGTGAATTTTAATGAGAGAAGATTTCACACAAACTGGTCTCAGTGTGCTTCAAAGGACTTTCAGTAACGGTAGTATGGGACTTTTTGGTTTTGTTAATGAGAAAAATGAAATTTCAAGGCTCCATACTTCACTCCTTCCTGGTCCAACTTTGAGGGTGGGTTCTGAACAGCCTCTTAGAAGAGAGCACAAGGATGCTGTAAGCACCCTTCAATGCCTGGCTTGATCCTGTATTGTCCCCTCACAGAAATAGTCACATTGAAAAGTTCAGTTAAGCTACAAAATTTCCAGTATCTGCAACTTAAAACAAAAGCAAAACCAAAAGCAAGCACAGAAACAAACCAACCTTTCCTGGAAACTATGTTTTCTTCAGCATAGTGTGTGAAGCAAAGATCAACATGAGAGTGTTTTATTTACCTATTTTTCAGAAGTAGGGAGAAATATTAAATGAGGTCTACAATAACTATTGTTTTTACTATTCCCATTCAATATTATTTCTTATTTTGTGTTATAGCTTGGAGATTTCACAGAAATCCCTGTAAACTCAAAATGCTGTGCTTAATATTGCTCTAGCTCCTCAGCAATTGCCAGAAAACTTTTATTTCCATTTGGTTTCATTCGTGTAGCATTTCTGCTTTAATGAAGGCTGTGTGACCTGTGGTTAAAAGCAAATGGGAAACAAACTTAAACCCATTCATTTCACAATTTAAATGGAAATAATCCTTGTATTCAGTAACTTCCAAGGACATTTTTTTCATCTAAATATGTCCCATAAGCTTTTTGCTCCCAGTAGTCTTAAATCTAAGCTGTGATGTTTCATGAAATCAGTCTCATTGCAGATAAAGTAAGTTAGACATTTTTGCTTTCTGTTTTCCTGTTATGCAACAAGTATTTATTAAATATCCATTTTTGAGCAAGTCATATAAACTTTTTGAGATTCCAACACCTCATTTCTAAAGGAAGATACTAGACTAATGTTTAAGATACTTTGAACATTAATGTTTCATTTATAATCTTGCTATAGGCTTAGAATCTTTCTAAACACCAAAAAAGGTTATATATAAGAGTGACTGTCGTGACCAACTGGAAAGATAGTGGACTCTATAGTAAATAGACCGTGTTCAAATCTAAGTTCTGTTCCTCTGTGACTTCTGTGAGCCATAATTTTCTCACTGAGCAAATGAATACATTATTACTGTCCTCACAACATTGTTTGGAGAATTAAATTAGAGTAAAGAACAAAATATGCAACACAAAGTAGTTTAACAATACCGGCTGATCTCTTTTGTCTTCTTTCAAATTGCTTCCACTCCAAGCACCAAGAGAGGATCTGTGCAAAACAAAAAACATATAGCAATGCAATGTTAGTAAAGGCTGTATAAAAAGCAATTTATACATAATGGACATCTTTGGTTCACAGGTCCATGCTCAATCCACTGAGCTACACCAGCCGGAGCACATAATGGACATCTTAAAAACATTTTGCAATAGGGAGTTCAAATGAAGCTTAGCTGCCCCAGCCCTGTTTAATTCTAAACTCTGATCCTTATTTATTCCTGATTATTGCCTTGACTTGACATCTCTTTTTGGTGCTCCTCGTTAACCCTTGGTATGGTAATAGATCAAATAAAGTCTGAATCCATTTTCCCATAGTTATGAATGTTTAGATCAGATGTAGGAGCTGTGGATAGGACAGGAATCAAAGTTCTGAATTGAGAGGTAGATCACTGCTAAACGGTGGATGCTTGGGGCCTGAACACAGCTAGAAAGTCCACTTCTTCAGCTTAAGCTTACTTCACAAATGAATTAATCAATCCCTGCTAGCTGAGGCAGCCTGATTCCCCATTGGGCCCTGACAATTCATTAAAGATAAAAAATAAATAAGTAAAAAGTCAGGAGAGCAGACATCCTTTATCAAAACCTTCTAATAGGCACATAGCAAAAAAATTATAGAGAGCTTTGAGGTGCTTAGACTAAAAGGTATTGCAAATAATACTGATAAAATCCAAAGTTATCAGTAAGTCAAACTGATAACTGTTATCAAAATTATCTATAAGTCAAACTATGTAGTTTGCTCTGCACAAGTTTGGATGGCCTCCAAAAATCCTGTAATTAGAACCTATTAGAATAACAGGCAATCCAGTACACCTACCTTATTTTACAGATGAAGAAACTGAGGCCCACAGAAGTTAAATGACTTGCACAGTAGCACATAACTCAGCAGTTAAGAGCAAGGATCTACTCTATCATTTCCTACCAGTGAAATTTCTGCAAGTACATGGCCTTTCTAAGATCCAAGATATTTATATGTAAACTGGGTCTAGAATAGTAAGTAACCCATTTATATCTGTATAATACATGCAAAATATTTAGAAAAATGCCTGACATATATTAAATATTATTATCATTATTAAAATGTGGGTTAAATGTGACATTATGATAATTTATAATTTGGAATAATGAATAGGAGGGCTCTACTTTTTTTTCAATTTTAAAATTATTTTATTGTTGTTCAATTACAGTTGTCTGCATTTTCTCCCCACCTCTCTACCCCACCTCAACCAAACCTATCTCCCTCCCCTGCTTCCACCCTCCCCCTTGTCCATGTGTCCTTTATAGTAGTTCCTGAAAACCCTTCTCCCCACTATCCCTTCCCCCCTCCCCTCTGGTTATTGTTAGATTGTTCTTAACTTCAATGTCTCTGGTTATATTTGGTTTCCTTTTTTCTTCTATTTATTATGTTCCAGTTAAAGGTGAGATCATATGGTATTTGTCCCTCACTGCCTGGCTTATTTCACTTAGCATAATGCTCTCCAGTTCCATCCATGCTGTTGTGAAGGGTAGGAGCTCGTTCTTTCTTTCTGCTGTGTAGAATTCCATTGTGTAAATATACCATAGTTTTTGGATCCACTCATTTGCTGATGGGCACTTAGGTTGCTTCCAGTACTTGGCTATTGTAAATTGTGCTGCTATGAACATTGGGGTGCATAGCTTCTTTTGGATGGGTGTTTCAGTGTTCTTAGAGTATAATCCCAGAAGCGGAATTGCTGGGTCAAAGAGCAGTTCCATTTTTAGTTTTCTGAGGAAATTCCATACTGTTTTCCACAGTGGCCTCACCAGTCTGCATTCCCACCAACAGTGCACTAGGGTTCCCTTTTCTCCATATCCTCTCCAACATTTGTTTGTGGATTTGTTTATGTTGGCCACTCTGACTGGTGTGAGATGGTACCTCATTGTGGTTTTAATTTGCATCTCTCTGATGGCTAGTGATGCTGAGCATCTTTTCATATGTCTCTGGGCCCTCTGTATGTCTTCCTTGGAGAAATGTCTGTTCAACTCCTTTGCCCATTTTTTAATTGGGCTGTTTGTCTTCCTGGAGTGGAGTCATGTGAGTTCTTTATATATTTTGGAGATCAGACCCTTGTCTGAGGTATCATTGGCAAATATATTTTCCCATACTGTTGGTTCTCTTTTCATTTTAATGCTGTTTTCTTTAGCCATGCAGAAGCTTTTTATTTTGATGAGATCCCATTTGTTTATTCTTTCCTTTATGTCCTTTGCTTTAGGGGACATGTCTGTGAGGATGTTGCTGCATGAAATGTCTGAGATTTTCCTGCCAATGTTTTCCTCTAAGACTTTTATGGTGTTACGACTTATATTTAAGTCTTCTATCCACCTTGAATTTATTTTCGTGTATGGCGTAAGTTGGTGATCAAGTTTCATTTTTTTGCATGTAGCTGTCCAGATCTCCCAACAGCATTTGTTGAAGAGGCTATTTTTGCTCCATTTTATGCTTCTGCCTCTTTTGTCAAATATTAATTGACCATAGAGACTTGGGTTTATTTCTGGGCTCTCTGTTCTGTTCCACTGGTCTATGTGCCTGTTTTTATGCTACTACCAGGCTGTTTTAATCACAGAGGCCTTGTAATACAGTTTAATATCAGGTATTGTGATCTCTCCTGCTTTGTTCTTCTTTCTCAAAATTGCTACAGCTATTCAGGGTCGTTTATGGTTCCATATAAATTTCTGAAACATTTGTTCTATATCTGTGAAATATGTCATGGGTACTTCAATAAGGATTGCATTGAATCTACAAATCGCTTTGGGTAGTATGGCCATTTTGATTATATTAATTCTTCCAATCCATGAGCATGGTACATGCCTCCATTTGTTTGTGAGGAGGACTCTACTTTGTATATTACTTAAACTAAAGAAAATTTAGATCATGTTTATGATCAACCTTTGACCTTGCAAGCAGAAAAAACTGCAAAGCAGAATATTTTCCCTAATATTTTCCTTAAAGACAAGTGTCTTTTGCCAAAAGCCTTCTATTATAGCAACATTCAGAGAAATTCCCCAGTAGATATAATATTTAGAAGAAGTAAAATTTATTTCCCTATAAATTCATAATAAATATTTACTCTAGAACATCCATATACACTGAGTGATCAACCCCCTACCTAAAAAGGAATAAACCCAATATAACAAATGAAAGAAAAATAATAAAAGCTTCAAATATTATAGTTTTATGGCATTGAAGGCTCCTTTGTTGTGGTATTGTGTGGCCTTCAAAAACCTAGACATGTTTTGAGGTTTATACAGAAAGCAATCCTTACCAAATAAGAAGAGATTTATGTAGATCCATCTTCCTTAAGCATTTCTTCTTCCTGTAAGTCTTTTCCAGTTGTTAAACTATTTTGAAACCCACATGAGGGCTTGCAAGATAAAGGGGTAGTATTTTAAACAAATGTGTAAGTTGCATTCACACCCATTCTAATTCCAAATTGCACTGTTTATGCAGTTTTTTTCAGAAAAGACATAAGGAAACCTTCTGTGTCATTTCATTTCATTTCTTTCATGCAAATGCAAAAGAGACTAAGCTCTCTTGAATGGAGGTAAACTTGAACCTTAGCTAGATAGTTGCCAGAAGCCAGGTCAGTGGTAAGTGGTTCTAGGGCTATGAGGTGTCATAATGGAGCCAAGGATGTCAGAATGCTAAAATTAGAGCACAACCCAGGGCATTCAAATGCTGAAAGACCCTTAGTTAATCCACTTTGAAACTGTAGAGAGGGTTCTGCATCATGTGTCAGAATAGTAGGCAATATTATCTGATCCAATCTTGCCTTTGGAAAAGAGGTAAATATTGTTAGAATAAGTATCTTATAATATAATCTGATGTTTTTTCCTGATTAGAACCAGAAAAAAATAAAAGACTTGATTATGCCCACTCTCACATGCATGTACCCACTCTATTTATTTTTTCTTAACTTGGAGTTAGACTTGCACCCATTGTGGAGTACACGTCATATCCCACAACACATCAGTAATCAGCAGGAGGGGCTTTATGGAGGATGCTATCTTAGTCCTCTATAAAAGGTTCTATAATGCAGACCCTTCCCATTATGATCACTGCTCATTTTACTAATAATATATTTCATGGTCTATGTCATGGCCCATAAGATCTTGAAAAATATTTAGATATTTCTATTCCTTCATATAAACATTACACATTTTGTTTTTAATATAATTATTCCCAAGTTAATTATTTCCAATAGCCAGTTATAAAAACTACATGTACCATGGTCAACATTCATGCACTGAACAATATATTCTGTCTCAAAATGTAACTAGATGCATCAGGTAAACCAAGTCCCAAGGAAGGCACATTTGCTTTTCATTTAATTTCCCAAATGTAAGACTACCAGATGACTCATAAAGTTGTTATGCCCATTAGTATCAATGAGATTACTCAGGATGAAATAAATACTTGAAGCAGTTTTATAGTAGTACTTATTTTTTGCCCTGACACAATGATTTTGGAGTAACCATGTGGGCTGAAAACCATAAATCATATATGTTTGAGAAAAAATAAATTGGGTAAAGACTGGATATTATTGAATTTAAAGGGTTGATTCTTTATGAAGGAAGGTTTTTGTTAAGGGAAAATATATTACATTATGGCACCAATCAAAGTGACATTTATTCTGTGGTCTCTAGAGACTTGCTGCTCACATCAAATGGAAGACTGACTTGGTCCTGAGCCTCAGGGCCAAGTTGTTCTACAGGTTGAACTCCAACTTGTCTCATTACATGATTAATGACATCTGCAATAAGAGTGATGCACAGTTAAGTTTGTGGTGCTTCTACACAAATAGGTTCAATTTTAAAAGTTATAAATTATAAGGGACAGAATGTTCTTTTATGCAACCAGGAAATCACTTTTCCTGGTGGGCTTTTAATAACATTGAATTTATCAAGGGTTGACACTTCTGTTATTTCCTCTAGGCTATAAAAAAATAAACCTTAACTGTTCATCCACAAGAGCCAGGATATTTTTTTTTAAGAAGGAGAAAAGGATGAAGTGGTGATATGAATACCACCAGATAAGTGATTACCAGAATATATCGCATTCTGTCACTGAATTGCCTTACATGAAGCATCAAGGGTGAATGTAAGGGCTTCAAATGCCAAGGTAACTTCTATGATGAAATTGTGCACTTGAAGATGGAAGAACCATGACTATCTATTTCCAAAACTAGTTCATCACCCCAAATGGAAACTGTGTTCCCATTAAGCAAAAACTCCCTTACTCCCCTTCTCTTCAGCCCTTAGTAATCTCTAATCTACTTTTTTGTCTCTTTGTATTCGTCTATTCTGAGTACTTCCTATAAGTGTTATCATGCAATATTTTTCATTTTGTGTCTGGATTATTTTGCTTTGCTTAATGTTTTCAAGGTTAATCCATACTGTTGCATGTGTCATAAGTTCATTTATTTTTATTGCTAAATAATATTTAATTGTACAGATATGCCACATTTTGTTTACCCATTCATCTGCTGGTAGACTTGGGTTGCTTACAACTTTTGATATGAATAAGGCAAAAAATAAGAAAGACTTCAATAAAATCCAAATAAAAATACTCTTACATGGCTCTTCTGTCAGTCTTCTAGTAATATAATGTTTACCTTGTCATGGTTGAGTTTACTTTATTGCATTATATTTAATACATGAGATATAACATGCAGAGCACTTATGGGGCTACTGAATATATTGCCACCTTCAGAGTATATTATTGAATATCTGGATTTTTCTGAAAACACAGCCAACTTCCAAAAACTAGAAGTTTCACCTAAGCCCAAACACCCACTGAGTAAATTTGGCTCATCATCATCCATGTGTGATTTTTCTTGTCTATGTAAATAAACCCATGAACAAACTAACTAATCGAAACAACCCTTCCCAGTCAGTACTGCTTACCTTATTGCTATAGCACATGGCTATTTGTCTTTATTTTATTTGGTATCAGCATATTTTGATATAGCTGATGGCTTCCTTCTCATAACACAGGGTGTGGCACAAAAATGCCCCTTTTTATTACAAAATCATAAGCATGTGATTCTGTAACATAATAATCTTACACTGAAGCAAACCATATGACATTTTAGGTTAAATGTTCAAATTAAAACTATAAATTATTACACCTATGTTATTACCCTACCAACCACATTCAAGCAGGTTTTACTTCTGCTGGACCCTGTACTTTTTTCATTTGTTTTTGGGACATCACAGTCTCCAGGTTTTCATTTTCAGCCCCCTTTGTTGTTTGTCCCTCTTCTCTCTTACATTTTTAACATTGGAATATCCTAAGGTTCAGTCCTGAGACCTCTTCTCATCTTTTCATTCCTCCACTTACTGATATAATTTCAAGTTGGAGCTCTGAATACCATCTGCATTATAATGAATCCCTAATCATATCTCCAGTATGGGCATTTCCCCTGAACTTTAAACTCATAATGTTCAATTGCCTGTTTGATGATTCTCACTTGGATATCTAATAGACATTTTTAAAATAACATGTCTGAAATTGAACTCCTAATCATCCCCAGGCACCTGCTTTTTCCAGTCTCGGTTAATGCCAACTCCAATATTCCAGTTGCTCAAACCAAATTTCTTGATATTATTCTCAGCTCCTCTCTTTCCTTTATTCCCATTCCCAATCTGTCAGGAAATCTCTCTTTCTAACAGTTCTACTTTTAAAATATACCCAGAATCTGATGAGTTATTTTTTAAAACCACTTTATTGAAGTATAATTTACATACAAAAGCTGTATACATTTAATGTATTTAACTTAATGAATGTCAGCAAATATACACTTGTGAAACCATCACCTCGATTTATGCCACAAACATACTTCCAATACAACCAGCGAATTCTCAATCACTATTGTTTCCCTCTCAGATTACTTAGTAATGGTAGCCTCCCCCAGACTTCCCTCTGATTTCACTCTTGTTGCCCTACAGTCTGGTCTTAACACAGCAGCTAAAAGGATCCTCTTGAAAGTTCATTGGGTTATGTCATTCCTTTGCAAAAACTATGCCAACGGTTCCACATTTCTTTAAGAGTATAAGCTCAAACATTTAAAATATCTGACAAGTCCCTATACAATGTGGTTCCTTTCTAATCTCATTTACTAATTTCCCACTACTCCTCTCTGCTCACTTTGGTCAAGCTGTGGTGAATGTCCTCTTCAAACACCTCTGGTGAGTTCCTGCATCAGAGATTTGGCACTGGATTTTCCTACTGTTTAAAATCCTTTTCCTCCAGGCATTTGCGTGATTCATTTCACCTTCTTCTTCTTGGTGAGAATGCTGCCTGTCAGTGTAAAGGTTGTTCTCTACACTAGAGTACCTGGAGAACAGGTAAGTGGGTGCAGAACCCATGACTCCAGGTATGCCTTTGCACTTGTGGGCTAGCACAGAACTTGCTTCTCAGTAAGATGCATCCTGACCAGCCTCAGAAGTCCTGGTTTTTCTTACTGTGATATATATATATGAAATTTTCTGTATTCTGATGCTTTGATATCTGGGAGTTTTCTGACATGGAGGGACTGCTCCCGTCCCCAAGGTTAGCCAGTTTCTAAAGATAGTAAAGGATTTGCCAATGCACCTTTCATACGCAAACCAACCAACCCAAAGTCCCTATGCCCTAACTACTTCTTTTATCTAGCTCCTCCACTCTGGGCCCTCATACCCCAGGGCCAATTACTAGACAGCTAAGGACAGTCCCTACATCCCAGAGCCTGCTGAAATTAGTCAAACTAGCCAACCATATGCTTGCTTATCCTGCCTCACCAGAACCTTCTTATGGAAGCCACAATACAGGCTCTTGCCACTGTTTCTTCTCTCCCTTCTGCCTCATGACTGACACTGGTGTTTCCCCATGTGTCCCTCCAGGGCATTGAATGTCCCCTCCTTTGGGGAACTGAGGATAAGAAACTATCTTTTCAGTGGCAATCATTTGTTGATCTGTTGGCTTTCTTACACCCCAAACTTTCTAATATACAATATTTTAAAAAGTTCATATAATCTTCTAACATGTATATCATTCTCTTATTTGTTTTTTTTTATTTTTTGTCATTTTATTGTTATTCTGTTACAATGGTTTATTATCTATCTTCTCCACTTTATCAATGAAAGCAGGAATGTTTGACTATTTGTCGTTTTTTTCACTGATATATATCCTAGCTTTTATAATGGTGTGTAGAACACAGTAGGTGTCCATTAATAATTTGAAAATGAATAAATAAATGAATAAACAGTGGCAGTCAAGAGCCAATGTACATGTTTCAATGATTTACATGGTGTTACTGGCTGGAGGATGTGATCATGGATTATAGAAAGGGCCATACACCATCCTTGAAGAGGTAAGGGGACAAGGGATGTGAACAAAACAAGGAAGAAGAGCACCAACATGTGTGCACAGTGGAGTAACCAGACAGATATGACCAAAGGGGCAGTCGTACACTGTCAAAAGCTGAGGTAACTGGGCATGGGATACAGACAGGGCAAAAGAGGAGCCGCAATCTGTAGTGCAGGTGTGTAACTGGGCTGAGGAAGTGAGCAGTACAAAGAGGAGGAATTCTGAGATACCAGCTATCGGGTGTAACTAGAATGAGAATCTAAACAAGGCAGAGGAGGATCTCACACCTTTAGTGTAGTGTACAAATGGGTAGGACACATGAACTGGGTGAGGAAGAGCAACTTCCTTCATCAGTGTGACAGTATACCTGGACAGAAGAAGTCCAGTGTCATTCTGGTGCCACCATACACCTTTAGTGCAGTGAGTATTCTGGGCTGGTTTTGAGAACGAGGCAGAATAGGATGCTCAAGCTGTGAGACCAGGGGGATAAGCAGTCTGCTGATGTGGCAAAAATGTACCCAGTGCATTGGTGTAGTAGAGTAACTGGGTGGAGGGAGGAAAGAGGGTGATTAAGCAGAACCCTGCATCCTTGGTGCCCTCAGTTACCTGGGCTGGTTGCTGAGCAGCACAAAGAGTGATTTCTAAACAGTCAGTCCAAGGGGAAAGACGGAGGGGATATGACAGTGGAAAAGAGGGGAGACCCTGTCATCAGTGCTGTGATGTAATTGAACAGGAGATTCGACCAAGATGGAGAGGAGGAAACATACTGTGTCATTGAGGTAGTGTAAGTGGACAGAGGAGGTGCAAATACAAAGGGGAGTTGGCTCTGATCATCAGTGCAATTGGTGTTGTACTAGCAGACACAAGCTGCAAATGTCAAAGAGAAGGCCCCTCACATGATAGCTATGTGGTTTCAGTAGTCAGCAGATGAGAACAGGAGAAAAGGAAGGAATACTACACCATCAGTAAAGGGATGTTGCTGGGGATGGGATGTGACCAGGACAAAGAGGACAACCTCATCCCAGAAGTGAAGTACAGTGACAGGGTGAGTGATGTGAACATGGCAACCAGTAGGAGGACCACACCATTGGAGCAGCATCTGTGCAGTGATGTCACTGAGCAGAGTGTGTAAATGGGACAAAGTGTGCTGGCATCACCAGCGTCACTGGCCAGGGGATACTATCTGTGCAAAGAATAGTGTCCCTACACCATCATTTTTACATTGTCATAAGTGGATGGAGGATGTGAACAGGGTAAAGAGGATGAGGCACCACCCATGAGGACAGTGATGTGCCTGGGCAAGTATATGATCATGGAAAATGAAAGAGCTCCACACACACTTGCTGCAGTGGGACAGCTGGACTAGAAATGTCAACAGGGGAAAAAAGGGGATCCCTGATCTATCCACACACAAGTGGCACTGGATATGGAAGGCAAGAAAGGCAAAGATGAGGAGTTCTATCTCAAGAATTCAGTGGCGATGTGGACAAAACAGGAGAACCCTCACACCATTAGGCCTGAGGTGTAACTGGACAGGATCCATAAATGGAGCAAAGAGAATAAACCTCGCCATGAGTTCAGAGATGTCATTTGGCGGGGTTATGTGAATGGGGCCAAAGGGAGGAATACCACACCACCAGCACAGTGGTTCCATGGCAGAGATGTGGCGGGACAAAAGCAGCATGTGAAAAACTCTGGTGTGGTGCTGTTCCTGGGTTGGTGACATGAACAGGACTGAGGAAGGCATGATCAAGGCAGTGGTAGAAGTGCACAGTGGATCCAAGTGGGCACGGGGGATCCCAACAGCATCATTACTGTGGTGTGCATGGACAGGGCATGTGAAAGGTGCAAAGAGTTGGCTCACAGCACTTCAGTGCAGTTTTGTAACTGGTTCCAGAATGTGAATAGGGTAAGAGGTGCAATCTGATCAGGGTGCTAGTTGAGTGGAAAGGGAAAGTTGGAGGTGGAGCAGCTCCACATCAATACAGCTGTGTGAGTGAACAGGAAGTGTGAGCAGAGCAAAAAAGTATGATCTTCCACCCTCACTTTGCTTGGCCACAGGACAAAAATAAGGCAGAGGTGAGCATACACATACTGTCACTGCCACAGTGTCACCAGGTCTGGCATACTCAGGTCAAAGAAGGAGCTCAACTCACCACTGCAGTGGTGGGCCCATACCAGGGGTATGAACACAGGAGAGCAGATTGTCAGTGCCACGTGAAACTGGAGAGAGGATGTGAACACATACAGAGGAGAAGCCCAGCCACATCAGAGCCCTGGAGTAACTGGGAATGTGTGTGAACAATCAGGAGGAGCCCCACCACACTCATGCAATGGAGTAACCTGGCTAAATATGAAAACAGGCAGTTGAGTGGAGCCTCGCCCCATCAGCACAGTGGAATAGTGTTGGGAACCGCCCTGCCTGATTTCAGAAGCTGTAAACCCCCATGGTCAAGGCTGAGTCAGAGACCTTGGGACCATAAGCCACTAAGGAGACAAAGCTTATCTCCCTGGCAGGGGCGCCACCTCTGCCCACTTTACCCTGCTTGGCCCTGAGTTTGACCAGTTAGCCAATGACAGGTAAGATTCCTCAAGGGAGGGCTGACCTAAGACAGGCATGGTCATGAAGAGGCCCTCAGGGAAGGACTCGGGGGGCTATAGAAAAAGGGGGTGATGGACCCTCACCCCTCAGCTTTGACATAGCCTGAGTCCTTATTCTGTCTTCAAGAAGTCTCCTAATCTCTTGGTTTACTTCCCCTGCCTGATTTAAGCCCGAAACAATGCCAGAGGGTGGTGCAGTCCTGTGCTGGAAAGGGCAGATTCCCTGGGGCAATCAGGCCTAAAAAAGAATACATAAACCCCTGTGAAACCTGCTTTGCTAATACCCTTAATTTAAATGATAAGGGTCCAAGCCTGAAATGAGTGTTTCCCAAAGTGTTATAGCCCTTTAGCTAACTGACCTTAACCCAGAATAAGCCCTCAGAGTTCTTTGTGTGTTATCTATCATTTGATTCTTACTGCCTGACAATGATTGATGAGCTTTACCTGTATTCTTGTGCAAACTGAACCCAATAAAAGCCCATGGAGGAAAAGGCTCTTGGCCCTTCTCCTTTGAGAGATCGGTCACCTTTCCTTCCCAAGCAGATTCTGTTTTGGTAGACTTAGTCTCATCCTTGGTGGCTGGGGGTGGGGGAAGAGGGGGGGCCCTGTGGGTGGAGCCCCCCCACAGAGTAGCTGGGGGGGGGATGTGAACACCCGCACATGCCCTGCTCTGACTGGCTCAGTTTTCCTGTGCAACTGAGGGAAAGCAGGGATGGCTTTGATGCAGGCAACACAGGCTTCCCCCAAGTCAGTGAGAATTATAGGGCTGCTCTACAGCACCCCAGGAAAATGACCAGTTTGCCTTCAAGATAGTGTGATTTATAGTCACAGTGTCCTAAACCTTCCATCTGCAGTAGATGGATCTGCTTTCCAGAGCCTGAGGTGACCTTCCAGACATTGCTCAGCTAGTTGGTGGAAAGCCGATTCTCCTGCAGTCCCGCTCAGAGCCTATCTCGTGTCTTGTAACATATATCACTGAGCACTGTGAAAGCAGGGGCCCTAAACCTCAGACACTGTAATAGTCCAAGCTAGCTACCCTGACAGAGATAGGCATGATGGTTACACTTGGGAACATGCTCTAACTAACGTGGAAACCAAGTCAGTGACCCAAATCCAGGCCAAGTGAGAGTGACTAAAAGCCGTCAGGAGCGACTGTCTGGCAGCCTTGACAAATTGAGTTCCAGCAGCAAAGAGAAGGGCTCACAGAGCGACCCCTGCTGAAGCTGGAGACTTATTGATGTTTCTACAGCCACAGCCAGGAAATCAATGGACTGTGAACACTGAACTATCCTCTTACTCTGGACGCGATCCCCTCAGGCCTCACTGCAGGATGTGAGCTCAGTGACTTGCAGGAACGTGCACCATTCCAGGCTGCCTCTCCTTTGGCTTTGGGAATGCAGAGACCTCCTTGAGTTCAAGGCCGTGGACCTGACATTCGAAAGGAATACTGTGTTCACCACGGAGCCATCTATTCAGCCAGCTGTCTCTCTCCCTGTATGTCTGTGCTACTTTATACTCACCAAAGTTAAAGTACACTGGAAAAGATAGGCCAAATCAATTTTAATGGATAGAAACTCTAAACTTCTTAACAAAACTTAACAGGTAGGCATGTTGTGCTCCGAGAAGAAAGGAGAGGAAATGAGTTTGGGAGGAGTGGGAGACAAGTTTGAGGAGTGTGAGCATGCTCAGCAGGCCACCTGCAAGAGCTGAGTGGTTCCTGCACTGCAGAGTGCCCAGTCACTGGGGACTGGGGGGGTAGGGTGGCAACAACCTGGTCCATGTCCTCTCCAATGTACAAACCTCCCATGCTGTGTGTGCCAGAGGGAGCACTGCTTTCTGAGTCCTCTCTCACAGGGGGACATTTTCCATGGGGTGGGGTAGGAGCTTTTCCAGTTCATTCTCCTAGAGACAGTACCTTCTCACTCACTCCCATGGGATGGAGTGTTAAGAGGATGCTTTTCTAGAAGTATTCGTGCCCTGGGGAGGCCAGCACTGATAGATATGTTTTCTAGGTTTCTCATGCAGAGACCGCAGTATTACACGTGTTTCCTTCCTCTGCCGACAACACGGTGCAGGGACAAGTGCACCGAGTAATGGCAAGTTGCAGGAGGTCCGTCCCTGCTCTCTGTGAGCAGCCATCCTGATAGCAGCAGCTCCGTGCAGGGGCCACACTCGGCCACACCCCCAAAGCCAGGAGTGCTGGCCCATGTGTGCATCCTGGTGTGGAAGGTCAGTCACCCTCTCTGGGACTTCTTCAAACCGCTGCTCTTCCCAGCCCACTGATGTCCAGACGGTGCTTTTCAGCACCAGTCTGTCTTCAGGCCTGAAAATCTTCAGGAATGTAAACAAAATCCAGGCCATGAAACACCACTTCCTTAGAAAGAAGTTTATCTCACACCGTCTACATTTCGTAAGGCCTCCCCTTTCTTCCTTCCAGTGATTTGTGTTGCTTCTTCCCCTACACTCTCGCCCTAGAATTCAGTCCCATTAAATGTCTAATTACAGATACAATGAGTTCGTACTACAGAACCATTTTCACAGGGCCTTGGATATTATAGGAGGAACTATCCCAGATCAGGACCTATAATTTCCCAGGTAAGTTTCATTCGTGTATACATTCATTCTACAAACATTTCCTTAGTATAAACTATGCACCAGGCACTGTTTGGATGAAACCATTCAAAACTATAATAAAAACCAATCATTTAAAGCTCCTTGAATTGATCCTAAGGACATATAGCAAGTGAAGAAATATCTATTCATGAAAATCAGTGGTTGTTCAATAAGAAAGGCAAGACTGATATTTGAACCTGCCCTAGACCCTCCCAGCTGAGCAAGGTGGAGACCCCACTCCAGAACGCTGTAAGGCTCTCTCTCCCCCAGATGCCAGCCAGAGGGCTTTCTTCCTGGGAAGAGCTAGACTTCAGCTTTTCTCATCTTCCTCCAGCTGCCTGTTGCAGAGGTTAAGTCCCTGCAGACTGAGATTGTGAGGTGAGGGCTGCCTCCTGCGTGACATAGATCAGTGGTTGCTTAAATCTGGGGCATGGTAGCAGGAGATAAAAACCTTAAAAAAATTAAAGGTAGCGCTACCATATGATCCATCAATGCTACTTCTAGGTATATATCAAAATGAAGTGAAATCACATTCTTAAAGAGATATAGGCACTCCCATGGTCATTGAAGCATTATTCACAATAGCCAAGACATGAAAACTTTTGAAGTGCCCACTGACAAATAAATGGATAAAGAAAATGTGATATGTAATAAATGTATAATATGATATTAGACCATGTTTGTATATAGTAAGCAGCAGTTATTGCTGTAATTTTAATGACTACCTGTGTAATTATTGAAAGGCAAATACAGTCACTTAAAATGATGGCATGTTCCTGAGAATCAACTACAAAACTGCTGTATATATAATAATTATATAATGCATAACAAATAATATAAAATATATAATATATCTACAGATTATATACTTATTAAGATTATATGGTATATATTATATGACAGAATATACTATATGTTATCTATTATATAACATAATATATTTGGTATATTATATATAATATTATATTACAGACAGTGCTTTTATATAACATATGTTATATAGCATATATTATCATATAATATATATTCTATTATATAATACATTCTACATTGTATACATTATGTTATATTACGTATAGTTTATAATGTATATTATACATAACTTATATAACATTATATGTTAATGGAAGCATTATTCACAATAGCCAAGACATAAAACTACTAAGGTGTCCACTGACAGATAAATTGCACAGCAAAGGCAGAGCAGAGCCAGAGAGCAGGAGAGGGAGAGAGAGAAGCTTTCCCCTCAATTCTGATTTGTGAATCCCACGGGAAGAGAGGAGAAAAACTGGAGCTTGCAGTCAGGACCTGCACCAATCCATGCCTGCAGCCAGGCCTCCCCCTGTGATTTTCTGACCTCTGCAACATTGACGTTTCTCCTGCTTCTGGCTCTGATTTGTTTCATTAGGCAGAGTGACTGTGTCACATCCATTAAAACAGGTTCCCAAGTCCACAGCTGTGACTTTCTCAAGGCTCCTGATGTCTATGCGATGCTTTTAAATTTCATGGTAAATGTCAGTTTTCATCAGCTCAAATGTCCACATGACATGACTTAAAGATATGCAATCACCTCCTTACCAGATTCTTCTAATTAGACAGAAGTATTGGGTGGGGAGGTACCCCTTAATTACTTCTGAGGTGATCAGGAGAAATCACATTTGATTATACGCTGTGTGTTGGCTTCAGGAAGCTCAGAGCCAGCATTTACTGCCACAAGGCTCCTGGGAGGCAGGTTTCTTTTCCTGAAAGAGGCTTCATCTCTCTCCACTCAGCTTCTTCGAGTCCCCTCCTCCCCCTTTATTTCAGGGTGTGCAGATGGCCAGGGACCTTGTTTCGCATTATAAGCGGACCACCAACCAGGCTGAGAGCCAATGCTGCACAGTCCTAGAGATACTCAACAGTCAAAACGAAGAGGAAACACACAGGTGTCAGGCAGCTTGAATAGGAAATCACTGGGAAATATCACAAGGGCAGACATTATGGTTAAAGGGAACTTGTCGACTAGCAGGGAAGTGACAACAATGGTATCTGGTTTTCTGTATATATGCAAGAGAGGAATTTAGTGATGTGAACTGAATTGAGAAATCCCTAAAGAGCTACAACCACGAGATTTTAGAGACCATAAATCCATTTTATGTACTTTCACCTGCCAATCTTTTGGGGTACATTTTATGTCAATAACTCTTAGTCTGATTCATAATTGTTAAAATTTCATGTTCTTAAACTTGATAGGGTTTCAATTAAGCCACACCTCTGGAGTGACAGTAAACAGCAAAACTAGGAGATCCAGGGGACATTTTGAATGAGTGTGTGGTTTGCCTGCATCACTTCTACTGTCCAGACTGGGGCATAAATACAGAATGAAAGGCTCCCATCAGTGACTCGGTGAATTTGTCTATCCCGGTTTACATGTTTCCATGGGTTTTCTACTTAAATATGGAAACACCAACTAAATTTTCTGCTGTGATTTCAGGGGTCCAGAGAAAATGTGAAATGTGTAATTGGTGTTGACATTTATTAAAGTAGAACAGAATCGGGCCCACACTGCAGCATTCAATGCTTGAGTGATTTAAAAAGTGAGTGGAAGTGGTACTGTTCGTTGTGGTTTAGAAAACGGGGACTGTCTATTTAACAGGGTCAACAAGGCCACAGAATGTGCTTTAATGTCAAACGGTTTTGGCTTTCTAAGTCTGCATTCACCAGTAATTGCACAGACTGCATTCTGCTTACAGAACTTGTGAATCTATGCATTTAGAGACAACTTATCTTTTGATATTTCCTTGCAACACTTCTGAGGGGGAAGATAGTATAGCCATTCAAAGTCCAATCCAAAATGCTAAACGTATAAGGTATTCATGCTTGTAATGTTAACAATGAGTCATTTAGACCTTAGATGAGAAATGATTCAAGAGTAACCTAGGATTATGCAAGAGACAGCAATAGAGAAATGTAGTACCCGATTTAATCAACATAAACAGCCAGAAGAATCATTTCAAGACAAAATTAGAGCTCTGTACTCCCAAGAAAGCTGACTGTGCAAACTATTCAATATAACCACCCAAAACAATTTAAATTACCTATATTTAATAGTTATTTATTTTGCAGATTAATGAATAGTACAGTAAGCTGACACCATCTAATTCCAATTCATTATTTCAATAGAAAATATTTGGCAATTAACATTTATTCTTGTTGTACAGCCATGCACCGATAAGCATTGCTTATTTATGTTCTTGGAGTGAATGTAAATGCCTCTTCACCCAGGTCACTTTACTGGTCAACAATATCTATCCAATGCCATAACTATTAACTTGATTATTTACGAGGTTATGTTGGGAAGGGGTCTTCAACTTAATGGAAATACAGAATTTACCTGCCCTTGGAGCTGATACAGCAGCAGGGAGAAGAGGCTAGAGGAGTTGTGTTAGTGGATGGGGTCAACAAATTGTGCTGGTGGTAAATAAAGGACTCTAAACGTGGCCAAGCAGGACATGAGCACCATTAACAGTAGAATGAATGACTCGCATTTGTACATGTTTGCATTGTATTGCTGGCCTGCAGAGTACACCACACAAATTGGGATTAGTGGCTAATAAGCAAAACACACCCTGACATTTGTAAAAAATAATTCACAGGGAACTATAGCAAACCAACCAGGCTATGAAGGCAGGAGGAACACAGAGCAGGGAGCTCAAACTCTGCAAAATTATGACTCAAATATCCCTCCCCCATGTCTCAGTTGTCACTAGGCTACACTTTCAGAAGGGTGAAATAAAGGGCTTGCTGTCGTCTTTGATGGCTGCATCACACTAAGATTGACCCTGTTGGGATCATGAAACAATGCCAAATCACATAATCACTGGCACAAAACACCTCAGCTTGTACCATGAACAGCATGGTTTAATTTTCTTTGAGTTGAGTTTGGTTTAGTTTAGTTTGTTTCTGTAACTGACCTTTTAAATTTTTTCTGAACAAAGAAAACAATATTTCAAACATGTTTGAGCCTGTGGTTATGTCTCCAGTGCCAGGTCAAAATGCCTCAGTAACAAATTTTTTTCCAGCTCAGTTAGCTGGAATACATGATATTGGTAATTCTGTGGTCCTTGGAAGTAAGAACTTCAGGGGGTCCACAGTGGCTGTAATAGCAGCATCTCTAGTTCCAGCAATAAGGACTGGGGCAAGTTGTGTATATATATCCAGCTTTAGGGGCCAGCTGCAAGTACAAGTGCATTGGCAAGGGCCAAGGCCAGTAGCAGGGGCCAGGGCTGACTTTGTGTGCACATGCAGCTTGGGGGGAGGAAACTGGCAATATTCATGTTCACAGCTGCTAAGGTTATCTGTGGGCATATGCATGGCAGCGGGAGCCCACTATATATGAGTGCACAGTGACAGTCACCAGGTTGGTGTCATGCATGTGCATGATGTCAGAGATTGCAACCAGCTGCGGGTACATGCATGCTTGCTGCACTGGATCCTAAGGCCCAGGCACCTGCAGAGGTACTGGCTGGTGTGGCTCCATTGGCACTAAGGAATTAATGCATGTGGCTTTAGTTGCAAAAGCAGGAAACTGTTAAGTCCTCATGAAAAAAATTTTAATAAAGTTATACTATGGACTAAATTCACAAAAGACAATATAGAGTTGAATATTAATTTTGTGAGCTATCTTTAGTGATTATGCAAACTATTTACTGTTTGATATAGTAATTAGAAAAAAGAATAAATTAAGCTTTTAGAAGTTAGATACAGCTATTCAGCAAGATATATCCATGACTAACTAATTACCGAAGGAAAAGGATGGTCCCTTCACAGTGTGAATTTTTTCATAATTATAGCTTTGGATACAATTTATCTTAATTAGAAATGTTCAGTGTATTGAGGGATACTACATATCATCACTAATCTTATATTCATAACTGTTATGGTTGTTCTTTTGTTTTAGAAGTTTTGTATTAAGTAGGTAACTGCACAATTACCATAAAAACCTGGGAGATGTGTGTCTATTGACTTTTTTCTATAGTAAAAAATGAGCAATCTTGAGAAAAAATTTTAAACACTTATTGGCTGATACATAGGTCTTTATCAAGACATATTAAAAGTGTTAATATATTATAATTTAATGAGGTCTTTATCAAGACATATTAAATGTGTTAATATATTATAATTTAATATACATAATGCCATTGGTGATATTAGAAAAATTACAATCATTTGTTTAAAAATTTTGGTGTGATTATGACTACAAAAATCCCTGCTACCTGACTCTTGTAATTTCCACTTACTACTGTAATAAATTACCAAAATCTTTGTGTGTGTGTGTCTTTTTTTGTTTATTGTTATTCAAGTACACTTGTGTTCATTTTTACCCCACCACGCCTCCCCAGCCCAAACTCATCCCTGACTTCTATCTACCCACTAACCTACCCCCTTTGGCTTTGTCCATGTGTCTTTTATACATGTTCCTTGAGGACCCTTCGCCTATTACACCTCTCACCCCTCCTCTCTGGTTACTGTCAGTTTCTTCTTTAGTTCAATGTCTCTGATTGCATTTTGCTTGATTGTTTTGTTGATTAAGTTCCACGTATAGGTGTGATCATGTGGTATTTGTCTTTTACCACCTGATTATTTCACTTAGCATAATGCTCTCCAGTGCCATCCATGCTGTTGTGAAGGATAGGAGCTCCTTGTTTCTTTCTGCTGTGTAGAATTCCATTGTGTAAATGTACCATTGTTTTTTGATCCAATCATTTACTGGTGGACACCTAGGCTACTTCCAGCACTTGGCCATTGTAAATTGTACTGCTATGAACATAGGGGTGTACAGGTTCTTTTGAATTGGTGTTTCAGGATTCTTAGGGTATAATCCCAGCAGTGGAATTGCTGGGTCAAAAGGCAATTCCATTTTTAGTTTTCTGAGGAAATTCCATACTGTTTTCCACAGTGGCCACCCCAGTCTGCATTCCCACCAACAGTGCACTCAGGCTTGCTTTTCTCCACAACCTCGCCAGCACTTGTTTGTTGCTTTGTTTTTGATGGCCATTCTCAATGGTGTGAGGTGCTATGTCATTGTGGTTTTAATTTGCATACTCTGATAGCTAGCAATACTGAGCATCTTTTCATATGTCTCTGGACCTTCTGTATGTCCTCCTTGGAGAAATGTCTGTTCAAGTCTTTTGCCCATTTTTTAATGGGTTGATTGTCTTCCTGGAGTGGAGTCATGTGAGTTCTTTATGTATTTTGGAGATCAGCCCCTTGTCTGAGGTATCATTGGCAAATATGTTTTCCTGTACTGTTGGTTCTCTTTTCATTTTAATGCTGTTTTCTTTAGCCATGCAGAAGATTTTTATTTTGATGAGGTCCTATTTGTTTATTCTTTCCTTTATGTCCCTTGTTCTAGGGGACATATCAGTGAAAATATTGCTGTGTGGAATATCTGAGATTTTCCTGCCTATATTCTCCTGAAGGAGTTTTATGGTGTCACGACTTATATTTAAGTCTTTTATGAACATTGATTTTTTTTTCTGCATGGTGTAAGTTGGTGATCAAGTTTCATTTTTTTGCATGTAGCTGTCCAGATCTCCCAGCTCCATTTGTTGAAGAGGCTGTTTTTGCTCCATTTTATGCTGCTGCCTCCTTTGTCAAGTATTCATTGACGGTAGGGACTTGAGTTTGTTTCTGGGCTCTCTGTTCTGTTCTATTGGTCTATGTGCCTGTTCTTATGCCAGTACCAGGCTGTTTTGATTACCGTGGCCTTGTAATACAGTTTTGATATCAGGTATTGTGATCCCTCCTGCTTTGTTCTTCTTTCTCAAGATTGCTGCAGCTATTCAGGGTCGTTTATGGTTCCATATAAATCTCTGAAACGTTTGTTCTATATCTGTGAAATATGTCATGGGTAGTTTAATAGGGATTGCACTGAATCTATAAATCACTTTGGGTAGTGTGGCCATTTTGATGATGTTAATTCTTCCAATCCATGAGCATGGTACATGCTTCCATTTGTTTGTGAGGAGGACTCTACTTTGTATATTACTTAAACTAAAGAAAATTTAGATCACGTTTATGATCAACCTTTGACCTTGCAAGCAGAAAAAAAACTGCAGAGCAGAATATTTTCCCTAATATTTTCCTTAAAGACAAGTGTCTTTTTGCTGAAAGCCTTCTATTATAGCAACATTCAGAGAAATTCCCCAGTAGATATAATAATTATTTAGAAGAAGTAAAATTTGATGATGTTGATTCTTCCAATTCATGAACACGGTACATGCTTCCATTTGTTTGTGTCTTCTTTAATTTCTTTCTTCAGTGTTGTGTAGTTTACTGAGTACAGGTCTTTCCCTCCTTGGTAAGGTTTATTCCTAGGTACTTTATTTTTCTTGTTGCTATAGCAAATGGGATTTTCCCCTGAGTCTTATCTTTCATTATTGTTGTATAAAAATGCCTTTGATTTTTGAATATTAATTTTGAACCCTGCTGTTTTTCCAAATTCGCTTATTGGGTACAGTAGTTTTTTGGTGCAGTCTATAGGGTTTTCTATGTACACTGTCATATCATCTGTGAAAAGTGACAGTTTTACTTCTTCCTTTCCAATTTGGATGCTTTTTATTTCTCTTTCTTGTCTGATCACTGTGGCTAGGACTTCCAATATTATATTGAATGCAGGTCATGAAAGCAGGCATCCTTTTCTTGTTCCAAAGCTCAGTAGGAAAGCTTCTAGTTTTTAGCTGTTGAGTATGATGTTCACTGTAGTTTTCTTATATATGGCATTTATCATGTTGAGGAATGCTGCCTCTACTCTCACTTTGCCGAGTGTTTCAATCATAAATGGATGCTGTACCTTATCAAATGCTTTTTCCGCATCTATTGATGTGATCATGTGATTTTTGTCTTTGCTTTTGTTTATGTGATGTATTACATTTATTGATTTGTGAATATTGTACCATCCTTGCATCCCTGGGATGAATCCCACTTGGTCATGGTGTATGATCTTTTTAATGTATTGCTGGATGTGGTTCCAAGTTTGGGAACTCTTTTTATGAAGCCAGCATCATCCTAATCCCAAAATCAGATAAAGACATGACAAGGAAAGAAAACTTCAGGCCAATATCGCTGATGAACATAGACGCTAAAATCCTCAATGAAATATTGGCAAACGGCATCCAGCAATACATTGAAAAGTTTCTCAGTTCCTTGTAGTTGTCTCTGAGCTTCTTGAACATATTTATAACCATTATTTAGAATTCTATATCTGATATTTTCTTATCTCCATTTCATTTAACTCTTTTAGTGGGGAGTCTTCCATGCCTTTTGATTGCATGTTCTTTTTTTGTCTCCCCATTTTAAGTGACTCTTTCTGTTTGTTTCTGCAATTCCTGATGATTCACTTTGCTAGCTGTCTTTCTATGGTGGACTTTTATGGTAGGAATTCTATGGGGTTCAGTGGTGTGGTCTCTTTGATCTCCTAGTCTGGACATTCTAGGTTTGCCTTTTCTTCTGTTTTTGTGGATATCTTGTTGTACTTGGGTTTTTACCTTTTGGTGGTTCCTTTGTTGGTGGTTTCTCTCTTCTAGTAGTTATACTGATGTTCACAGCTCCCACCTATTCTTGTATGTGATCAGTGGCAGGGGGTAGGCAAAATGGGTTAAGACAGTGGGAGAGTATTTTATGGGATTTAATGTACCAGCAAGTAGAGAAGAGATAATAGATTCTTTGGGTAAATATAGGGTTAACTGTGCTATTTCACCCAACTAGCCACTTTTTTTTATAAAAGGTGAAAGAGAGATAAGACTCTTGTTAGAGGGGAGGAGGACTGTGAGCTGAATCCAGAAAACAAAGCACTTGTGCAAGGTTAGGTGATGAGATATAGTGAGAGTAAAGGATAGAAGGTAGGTGTAGTCTGTGAGAGAATAGAGTTAACCACAACAATAATAATGCTCAGGAATAAAGTGAAGTGGACTAAGATCTGGGAGGGTTGCTGTGTAGTATGTACAATTGTATGGAACAACAATTATTTACAATAGTACTGGAAAAACAATAATATCACAAGAAATATATGATTTGGATAACCAGAATAGAAAGTACCTGATCAAGAGTAGTGTGTTATTGGAACATGAGTGAAGTGAAAGAAGGAAAATTAAAATACATTAAAGAGAGAATAAGGAAAAGCAGTCAAACAATGCAATTAAACAGAGAAATAAAACAAGGAACACTAAACATGAGGAAGAGAAATAAAAATACTAATAAAATAAAAGTAGTAAATATAATGAAAAAATAATAATAATACACATAAACAATAAAATGCCAGTTCTATGGAATAGCAAAGTGACATTTGTCTCAGTTTCTCAATTTGTGGGGTTAGCCTTGTGCTCCCCCTTTGTATATGTCTGTGGACCTTTCCTAACTCCACATCTTATTGTCTCACTTAGGGGAAGAAAAAAAATGAAAAAAAAAAAAAAAGAGAGAGGAAAACAAAATAAGCCTCCTGCTGACTTTAAACCCGTTCAGCGAGTTCTGCTGGTCTTCCTGAATTCCACAGGAAGAGGGGGGTTGGGCTTCACTTTTCTCCCTTCCTATGGTTTTGCAAGGATGGGGGCCAGGTCTGGGTCGCAATACTCACAGTTGCCCAGGTTCCGGCCTAGGTCTTCCACAAGCTGCCAGGCTCAAATCAGCCACTCATTCTCTCAGCACGCAGTGCGAGTCAACCTCTGGTGCATGGTTCCAACTTAGGCACTCAGTCTCTGGGCATGCGCAGCTCAAATCAGCCTTGGGGCAAGCCAGCCACCGTTCAAGAGCTCATTACAAATCAGCTGCCCACCATTCTTAACAAGCACACGGCTTTTCATACATCCCGACTTTCTAACCAGTCCAGAGACTATCCGAGTCAGGGTCCTACAGGACCCAACTCCTCCCTTCTCCAGGTGTCGCCCAGCACCCGGCGTCCACAGTACCAGCGGATGTATACTTCCTGTGTGTGTCTCCCACTTCTTCTTTATTCCCCTAGCGACTTCCAGCATCCAAGTCCCCTCTGGTGCCAGGCTGCCCTCCCTGCTCTGTTAGGGGAGGGAGCTGGTGATCTAACTCTCCTCCCTGTATCCTGTGGCAGGCGCCAGGCGAGGGCCACAGCGGCCTAGGTCCCTGCGCAGATCCCAGGGACCTTACCATCCCAGTGCAATCTCATTACCATCTGTTTTTTAATGTCCTCTATACTTTTTGGCCTCCAAACTTCATAAAAGCTGGGATTCCATTGGCTGTTCACTCTGTTCCTCAGAAGATCGGCTAGGTGTTCCAGCTGGGCACAGGGAGAACTAGGCTCCGCTCCCACCTACTTCGCCACCATCTTCCGCTTTTCATTACTTGGAATTTTTTTTGTCATTCTTTCCTGGCCTGAAGTCTATCTGTTGAGAAATCAGCTGCTAGCCTTATCGAAGCTCCCTTGTTTGTTACTTCTGGTTTCTCCCAAATTACCAAAATCTTTAGTGCCTTAAAGTTTTTATCTCAAATTTATTATCTCAGTGTTATAAAGGTCAGAAGTCAATAAAATACCACGATAACTAAATAACCCCTCCCCTAAATGCATAATACATGACTATAAAATATATGAACGACTAGTTTCTATAAGCATATACGATATTTCACAGGGAAGTAAGTGTTTTCCATCCACAGAATCATCATGTGATGATAGACATTTTCCAGCAGTTAAAACATTGAAGAAATCTTGCTTTGAACTTGTGTTTGTGTTCCCTCATTAGAGTTTCCTGAATGGTGAAACACTGTTCATATTTTGGGAGAGGGTGAGTTTTATATTTAGAAATATAAACACAATATTTTGAGTTACAGCCAGTGAAAAAGTGGCTGAGTCTTTCAAATTATACTGTTTGCTGTTGTTTTTATTATTGTTAGTTTTGTCCAAAAGAGCATGTCCACAAACTGGTAGTAGTGATTCTGAAGGCAATTTCTAAAGAAGAGATACAAAAAAGCAAAATTAAATGAAAAGTTAGTAAGCCTTTATTGGAGTAGTTCTATAAGGTGTTAATATGAATATATGAATTGAAAACTCTTATAAGTATTCATGAAATTTGCTATATGTGGTGCTATTATATAATCGAACCATATGTTAAGCACTAAACTTTCAAATCTAATGCTTAAAATTTCAAATTATTTTCATTACCAATGAATACACACACACACACACATTTCAAAATGACACCACTCTACATGTTTTCTTGGTTGTCCTGACTTTAAAGAGTCACTAGTCAGTACTTAAAAGCAACTAGAAGTTGCTTTAGGATAAAGATGTACATGGTGAGTACATTTAAATGAAACATTATATAAGAAAACCCTTTTCCTGTGGCCTTCTCTACATTTTTCATTTATATTTAAACTATCTTTAAATGTTCACAGTGAACCATTTTGAGTCTTTCTTGTAGCTTGGATCCACTCATGCTGGCACTTGCATTTCTCCTTCTCAAACACCTCTAGTGGTAGGAAAGTCACTGTTTCTAGAAGTAAGCAACTCTACATTTTAATTGCTTTAAAGTGTTCGAAAGCTTTTCTTGAGATCAAATCAGTCTCCTTATAGCTTCTCATCATTGGACTTTATTTGCCAGTATGGATCAATTCCTTCTTCCATTTGGAAGTCTCATGGATTCTTAAGTGAGTACACATGAAAATCACCAAGAGAGCTCTGTTCATGTGGCTCAGTTGGTTGGAGCAATGTCCCGTACACCAAAAGTTTGCAGGTTAGATCCCTGGTTGGGGTGTGTAGAAGACACAGCTGATTGATGTTTCCCCCCACACACACATCAATGTCTCTCTCTTTCTCTCTCTTTCTCCCCTTTCCTATCTCTCTCAAATCAATAAACATATCATGGAGTGAGGATTTTTTAAAAAATCAAGAGATTGCAAGAAAGAGGAAGGGAAGGAGGGAGGGAAGAAGAAAGGAAAGGAGAGAGGAAGAAAGAGAGGGAGGGAGAGGGGAGAGAAAGAGAGAGACAGAGAGATATCCAGATCTTTCTTTAGACCAAAATAAATCAGATTTAGGGGTAGAATCCACTGCGTAAATTCATACACATCCTTAACTCACTTATTTATTCTTATGTAAATATAGTGAATAATTAACATATGCCAGTTACTGTTCAAAATACTGGGGACACATCAGTGAACAAAGCTGACATCATAGAATGTACATATTCAGCATTTTGGACAAAGAATAATATGGCAAGTGAGAGTGTTTTACTTGTGGATTCGAGTAGTGTGTATTACCGCAATAAGATAATCAGGCTTTTGGGGGCGATGGGGGGAAGCCACAATATACTATGCATTATACTATAGCTACTTTCAGTTAGCATTATAGTCAAGTATTACTCTCAGAAGAGATGCAATCTTTAAGCAATAAGTTTAATTTTTTTTAACTACGAACAGACATTAATGCAGAGTAGGTTAAAACTGAGCTGGCCCCAGAAAAAAGGTGAAACGTTGCTGTTCAACTACCCAACTTCCAGTAGCTCACATCCAGGCCCTCCAGCTCACCTGTGATTTATGTGTCTTTGCTGAAATTAAGCACCCCCACCCCAAAAGACCTATAAATCAAAAACTGGCACATATTCCAGTAACAATAACAGTGGAACTTGTTTTTTCTCTATTTGAAATGTGTGCACTTTTAGATATGTGGCCTATGGTATTTTAAACTAGAGCAGTTTAAAACACCCTCACCTCATACAATCCATTAGAGCTGAATCACACAGGCCTTCAACCATTTGACAACTGGGTTCTGTGTGAGGAAATGGCCCGTGTCAAAGAAAAGTGACAGGGACCGTTTTTATAACATGTTTTAGGAGAAGAAATGTGGTTAATGTGAATCTGCAGGAAGACTCCCTCTGACAAAGAGCAAATGGCAGCAAATTGGGGTAAATACCTTATATATACAATGACAAAGGAATGTAAATAGAAAATTATAGCTTTGGTGCTTAACTGTATCCAAAAGAAACCACTAGTCTTTTCCAAAAGAGCTATTTAGCTGGCAGTTCCTAAAGCTGTAATTTTCCTTGTTTTGTTTGCTTCCATAAAATCCTCTGGAAAATAAACCAAAGAGAATTTTTGAGAGACCATCCTTCCCTGTATTCTCTGGAAACATAATGGGAAAAAGCACGCATCTCTTCATCTTGTCTGAGTGATATTTGATATGGATGTTGTGTATCTTTATTAACACTCTGTGTGACATTTGCTATCATTTTGTAGGTCTGGGTCTGTGAGATTAGCATTTTAAAAATGGTTTATTTGCTTCCAGACACTGTGTCTATACTTCAAGTAGCTGAGTGAAAATTATTTCTCAGGTTATACAAATAAATAGATAAATAAGCTAAGATTTCCCAGATGCGTATGACAAACAGCAGCAACAGAAGCGTGATTCAATACATTATGGCTTTTTCTCTGAAATTAAACTTTTTATTAATCTATTGAATGCATATGATTAATCTCCCCTTGGTACTTTTCTTCCATACTGCTCCTCTTCCAGTAACTTATCTAGGGGGAAAATTTTGCATTTCATATTGACACATGTTATTTCAATACCTAAATCCATTCAGTAGGTTTTGACTTATAGTACAATGAAGGCCCAAATCTTACACGTGAACTTACAGACAAGGAATAGTTTGACACCCCATTTCTTCAGCTTGACCTTACACCATGTTTTCCTTCACTGTTTTTTTCTAGCACCTCTCTCTTTCTTCCAGTTTTTCCTAAGCTCACTCACCTCACATAGTCTACGCAGATCCCGGCTCGCAGGATCTGCTGTTGTGGCAGCAATATACAAATACACACGGACTACAGAAATCCTGTGGAGGAAAAGGGACGGTGTGGCCACTCTCTCAAGAGGAGAACGTCCAGACCCTTGCCTTGACAGGCTTTTATTGTTTTTTTAGGCCCCTTACATCAAAGATGGTCCTCCTTTACTATGCAAAGGTTTGTTTTGGGTGGTTATCTTTCGCAGACAAAGGAGAGGGTGTCGCTGAATACATAAAAGAAGGATATTTGCAATGTAAAAGGAAAAAGGGTGGAAAGGGTTATGTTCCATACCTGGAAGGTCTAGCTCAGATTCTGGGAAGATAAAGATACTCAGTAAACATTTGCTGCCTCAGTGTGAGGGAGTTTTAGCAAGAGCAAGTCTCATAGCAGTCTAGGTACAATGCAGGCCTGATTGCCCACTGGAGAACCTATCCATGGACCTGGGTCCTGCCTGCCAATCTCGCTCCCCACTGGCTTTTCCAAGTGGGGGCTGAGCCACATTACCCATGCTTGGAACGGTTCCCCACACATAGTTATAATTTTAAAACTATCTTTTGAGAGGCTGAAAAGAATTTAAAAGAATAGAATAATGCAAACAAATTTATTTGAAAGTAACACTTCAGTAGTTTTTCAAAAATATAATTCATATTCTTTGCTGAAAGAAAATGATTGGCTTCAAGTGTATAATATAGTTTTAGACAGGAACTGTATATATAAACACATATACATGAAGAGATTTATTATAAGGAATTGGCTTACGTGATTATGTAGAATGACAAGTCTCGTGATCTTCAGTTAGTAAGGTGAAGGTCTAGGAGAGCCAATGATATAATTCCAGTCCCATTTCAAAGGCCTGAGAACCAGAAAAGTTGGCAGTATACTTTCATTCAGAAAGCCAACAAGCTCAATACCCAGAAGAACTGATGTTTCATTTCAAATTTAAAGGAAAAAAAAAAAACTGATGTCCCAGCTCAGATGCAGCCAAGTAGAAGGAATTCCTTTTTATTCAGGAGAGAGTGAGCATTTGTTCTATGCAGGCCTTCAACTGATTATACGAGGCCCACCCACATTAAGGAAGATAGTCTGTTTTATTCAATCCATTGATTCAAGTGTAAAAATCAAGGGAGTGACATAAGCAAGACATTCACAAACTTACTGTGATAATTGTTTCACAATACAGTGGTACCCCAGTACTCATGGTTAATTTGTTCTGGAACTTGTGACAAGTGCCAAAACTGATGAGTCCCAAACGATGAAGCATTAGCTCTTGCGGGGTGGCATTTGAACTCTCACAAGCTCTAACAAGTGTGATGAGTCTCAAGCAAGCGCCGAGTGCTGAAACATTATTTTTTTCATCAAAATGCTATGACTACAGGGTTTGCCGAGTTCTGAAGCCAATGAGTACCAACGTATGACTGTATATACATTTTATTGTACACCTTAAACCAATACAGTGTTATATATCAATTATATCTCAACACTGTATACCTGTATACCTCAACTACCTGATAGAGTATCAACACATAAAAATAATAATTGCACTTCAATTGAATGTTAAGTCTCACTTTTTTATGAAAGTGAATATTTGGCTGTTCACCTATTATTTTGAGACATTTTTCTACCTTCACTCTGAAAACATCTTAGATAAGATAGTTCTGGACAAGTTTCTCTGCCATCAGAGACCAATGGAGATTGTCTCCCAACAGTAGTATTCATATATACCATTTCTTTTTTGTTTTAAATATTTTAATATATTTTATTGATTATGTTATTACAGTTGTCCCATTTTTCTTCCCCTTTATTCCCCTCCATCTTGCACCCTCCTCACACCAGCATTCCCCCACCTTTAGTTCATGTCCATGGGTCATACATATAACTTCTTTGGCTTCTCCCTTTCCCATACTATTCACAAGCTCCCTCTGTCTGTTTTGCATGTACCATTTATGCTTCTTATTCCCTGTACCTTTTCCCCCATTATTCCTCCCCTGCCCCCTCCCCACTGATAACTCTCCATGTGATCTCCATTTCTGTGATGCTGTTCCTGTTCTAGCTGTTCACTAAGTTTGTTTTTGTTTTTAGGTTCAGCTGTTGATAGTTGTGAGTTGTGTTTTTACTGTTAATTTTTTTGGTCATCTTCTTTTTCTTAGAGAAGTCTCTTTAATATTTCATATAATAAGGGCATTTTTAAAGATTTTATTTATTTATTTTTAGAGAGGGTAAGGGGAGGAGAAAGACAGGGAGAGAAACATCAATGTGTTGTTGCCTCTCATGAGCCCCCTACTGGGGACCCGGCCTGCAACCCAGGCATGTGCTCTGACTGGGAATTGAACCAGGAACCCTTTGCTTCACAGTCTGGTGCTCAAAACACTGAGCCACACCAGTCAGAGCCATATATTCCATTTCTTGTTGATAGTAATAAGAATCATTACCTACACTCATATATGCAGTGCTTACTGTGTACTTGAACTATTTTAAATATTTTTACCTATATTAACTTATTGGATCTTCCCACAACAGTGTGAATTAGGCCCTAGTGTTTCATAGTTTAGTATACTCAGGCAGAATGGTTAAGCACCTTTCCCAAGATCTCACAGCTAGTAAGTGGCAGAGCTGGGGACATGTACCCAAGTAATATATTACAATTCTGTTTCATTATCCAGTATGCCGTTCTGCCTCTATAAGTTATTATTTACATATTATGTTATACAGTATAATATATTGTATCTCAAATTACAATTTTATATTTTATACAAGATGACAGGACTTTGTCCTTTGAAGAACTCTCTGCCTCAAAGTATCTCCCCCATCAAGCTAAAAAAGCTAGGAACAATTCATCTACTTTATTAACAGTAGGGAGCCCTTAAGAATCATTCATGCAGAGAAAATAATTAGAAAAACAGTCAACAGCCACACCACACTGGATAAGAAGTTTTGGTCTGGGTCTCATATTATTCATACTATCATGTTCAAGCTTTGGCATGCCCTGTTCTTTTCCCCTTTTCAGTTTCTCAAATGTTGCCGAACATTTGGCACTGCATATATATTCAGTATTGGTCTCTCAAACATTTCTGTTTTACTTGGCTTTGCCTTTTGAATTTAAATAATTTGACTAACATGCAAGCCCTGATTCTCTATCACTACCATATTGTGAACGGTTTAATAAAATTTCTTAATGAGGTTCATATACTGTCTTTCTGTGCTCTTCCCCTCATCTGCTATTGTAGTGAAGAATGAGCCTTGTTGAAATAATGAAATGAGGTAAGTTAGACTTGACTTGTCATTAATTAATTCATAATGGTGCCTGGTAAGTACCACTCCACACCTAAGTTCTCATTAAAGCTCTTGGCAAGAATTAGTTTATCTTAAGAAATGCATTATAAACTTCCTCTTTTGCTGAAAAGAATGGTTGTGAGAGAAAATTGCATGGCAAAGGCATTGAGCAGTAAAGACGTAGGTGTTGGCATATTTGTGTGCCTGCGAGGAGAAATGAAAAGGTTCATGCTATCAGGAAAGAACACTAACGCTGTAGTCAGACACCTCTATGTTTGAAATGCAGTAATAGGCAACAGAAAATGAGGGATTCAATGTCTAATTCGCAGCGCATTTGTAAGGACTAGAAGCCACTTCAGAAGGATTCGTTTTCTACAGGATTTGGTACTTAGTAGTGACTCACCTATTTTATTACTGAGTGAGAGGGAAAATGGGGAGGTGGGGGAGGCGAAGGGGAAATATATAGATTAAATGAGCATGAAATGCATACCAATCATAATAATATACAGGTATTATTTAGATCTTTATGGAACAAAATGTTTTAAAATTATGGTGTAGAAATCAGTTGTAATTTTTAACACTAGACATTTGATGATGTAAACTATTTTTATTTTAAGTGCAAAAATGGTATTGTAGTTATGTTTTGAAGTTTATCTTTTACTTATACAAACGGAAGAATTGACAGATGGAAAGGGAAAATAAATAGGGTGCAGAGGGCACAGGATTGGCCATGAGGTGATGGTACTTAAGGATCAGGAATGGGTACCTAAGTGTACATTATGTAAGCTTTTCTGCATTTGTATATGCTCAAAATTCTTCATTAAAAACAATTAGAAATAATGAAGTAGTTCCCCCAAAATAGGGGAGGGGAGGAAGACTGCTCTGAATCATAGCCTAAGACATGAAGCTACCCTGAGAAGCCAGGCCCTCCCAGAAGGGCGCAGGGGATTTGAAAAGTGGCATGAACACATGTAGAGTTTCTGAAGGGGAAGTAGTGAAGGCCAGAGAAGTCCTTTATTTGTGCCACAGATCTCCCTGGGTCCAGGCTCTTCCACACATAGTAATCGTTATGAATGTCACGTAACATAAAAGTCGAGTTGTATTTAATGTCAGCTTCACAGATCTCATTTGGAATTCTGGCTCTTCATTAGCCCCTTCAAAACCTTGTCCTGATGCATCTCCATAATCGATAGCTTTGCTTGTGGCTTTGCTGCATCTTCATTGCTGACTGTTCAACAGTCTATTTCCCCTGCCTTTGAACGACCTCTGCTTCGTTTCATGATTTATTTATGCTTCTAGAACATGCATGCTGATATAAAATGTCTCATTTATTCCCTTAGGGCACACTGTAGAGTATTAGCTTTTCCTTACCTTTTTTTGTCTTGCTATTTCAATCATGTATACTTTAACTATATTCAGAAGAAAAAAATCATTAAAATTCGGTAGGAGATTATGCAGGATTGACCAAAAACTTAGCTGAGGTAATTATTTTAGTTACAGATAATCTCAGTTGTCGACCAATCAAATGGATGACTACGTAATTGACTCTAATTGCTTGTTAAGATGAGGGCAACAACTAGCAAGATGACACCTTGATTCAGATCAGTTATTTTAATGACTGAATCAGAGCTCTGTGATAATTCAAACTTGAAGAATCAACTGCTACTGAGCTGAAAGGAAGTAAATCAACTAGTAAGGGCTACACCCTTTTTATAGGACTATGTCAGAAATCACACTGAGAGAGTTTAAAAATAGCATCAATAGTACTATATAACAAGGGTGCTGCTACCTTCTAACTTATCATTTCACAGAGTCTGATCACCTATAATTTGAACCTGCCCTTCCAGGTGATTAGCAAGGTACCATAGGAGCATAAAACACATTTTGCTTAAGAGTTTTTAGTGTCATTTATAACTTTTGAATATACAGGTTTATTTTATGTGGGCCTTTATTAGTTCTTGTTACAAGCCCTACAAATGTTACAGGTGTGAGCAGGGCTGGCATAGGGAATTTGACTTGCTTTTGTAGCATATGCCATCATTTAACATGTTAGATATGCTTTGATAACATCAGAAAACATGTCATGATGACCATCAGAGCCTTATTTGTCTTATATTTAAGTAGCTTCCCTGCTTTCCTCCTGTACGTACCCTAAAAGTAACAGAGCACTTTGGGAAGCCTCTATTGAGAGTTATGAGCCAAATATTAAGAGTTCAAACTCTCCTGAGAATTCAGGGCAATTCAATCAAAATTATTCATCCATTCAACAAATAATACACATATAATCATGTACTGTGTAGATGGAAGACATTTTGAAAGGCTCTTAAGGGATAAAAAAAGATGAATGAGGCTTAGTTATTATTTTCTTGTCTAATAATGGAGATTGGATTAGCAGGTTAATGACTATAATCTAGGGCAACAAGCACTATGTCCGTAAGAGATGTCATTCTGTGGGAGTTCCTAGGTGGGCAAATTGGTGTGGGAATTACGTGCACAGATTCAGTTGTGCCGCCCAAGCTTGAATCCCCAAAGCTCACGGCTGCCTGCTCTGTCTGCTTACAACCTTCTTACTTCATTCTTTTTCTAGCTAACTCCTAGCTAATTTTGGAAACTCAACCCATATATTACAGTCTCTGCCAGGTGCATTTCCTCATAGTCTAGTCTCCTTCCCTCGGGTAGGTGTGTATCCCCCGAGAACCTAGAGTACTGCATGCACATTTTTCACTGTGGTCTAGAGCTTGTACATCTGTTTATCCACTAGAATTAGATCCCTCTAGGGCACAATGCTATCTTCTATTATGTCTGACCCATGCTACCCACAATGCCTGGATCATGTTAGCAACAACCTACAGGCCTGTCGAACGACTGCGGACTTCAAGGGGACAATAACTATATTGTAGAAGACATCGAGATGGGACTTGAAGAAAAAGAAAAGGGAAAACTATTTGAGGTGAATGAAATATCGTGAGCAATGCACAAGTGAGACCCTGACAGAGTAGAAAAGCAAGTAGTGAAGGGGAGGTTTGCTGTGGGTTTTCTGGAGCTGTGATTTGGGAAAAATGTAGGAAGTCATGCAGACTAAGGAGGTTTTCAACATTAGGCTAAGGAGTCCACACCTAATTTTTTAAGCAGCAGAATCATGTCAAGAATGCTTTTAACCAGTAGAGTTTTACGACTTGAGCTCTGCTTGAAGAATTCTAACGTAATGGTATGAATGAAGATGCATCAGAGCAGAGACTAGCTGCAGCAGATGAACTAGGAAGTCTTCATTCAATAAGCCATTTATTGAGAACATGTTAGTTCACAGGCATTGGTCTAGGATCCGGAGACACTGAAGCACATAAACAACGATCTGTCTTTTAAATCCCACAGTCCAGCACGGGAGACTTACCTTTAAATAAGGAGGAATAATTCTGAAAGATATTGTCGAGGTTTTATGAAGGGAACTTTGTAGGCAAGGGAGCAGAAAGAATCAAAGTTGGCGGTGGTTAGAAACTGACATTAACCTGGAGGGAAGAAACTTCCACTAACCAAGTGAGACGATGCAAAAGTAGGGGTTGCTCCGGGGGAACTACAATCATTTAATCTTACTGGGTGACAGGCAGAAATAAGAGCACAGGTTTGTTGAGCACATTATGCCTCAAGAATCGCGTGTTTTAATTTCTGCAGTTACCACCATAATGAAACATAAGGAACCACCAATGTTAAACTGGAAGGCAGGCAGCCACTCCTTTATTTGGGGCACCAGTAGTGTCAAGTTCATAGAGAAAACACACGATGTGACTGTTGGGAAGACAGGGTGAAAATTTAACATGAGCCACATGGGACCAGGAATCAAGTTAGACCAGACATTGGCAAACAAACATCGGTGTGATTGCTAAGAGTGAATCCCCTTAGCACTGTGGGCTAAGATGGCCTACCTACCAATCCATGTACCTCACTGTGCTGAATTTCTAGAAAGCTACTGGAACAAGAGCTCTGGTATTTGTTTAAAGAAGACCACTTTCTGCTCCTGATGAGAATACTTTGAGTTTGAGGAAGAATTCCATATGGGAAAAGCAGTAAGGCAGGAATCCATTCCCATTAGTGAGTGAGTGCATCTGTCACACCTTTCTCCACACACAGGCCAATAGCAAGCAGAATCATTCAGGCCCAGTGCTGCTAGTTCTGGCCCCTACTTCCGGCTGCAAACAAGTCTGCCAGTCAGTATCACCTTTGTCAGGAAATACTGTGACACGAATGCTGGAACCAGTCCGATGGTTCTGTTCACACAAACTATTGAGAACCTGTCAGAAGTAACACCGCAGGTGTCACCATGGAGACCTGCACGCTGTGTGACATCCAAGGCAGTGACCTAGAGAGGGAACATTGCAGTACTTCCAAATCCTATTATAGATTTGCCAATTCAATGTGGATGGTAATGAAACCTATTACACTTTAAGACAAGGAGGCTTGACCTGGGGTGGCGAACACACAGCACAGTGTACAGATGATGTGTGGTAGAATCGTGCACCTGGAACCTGCATAATTTTGTTAACCAGTGTCACCCCAATAAATACAATAAAAAGGGAAAATAAACAAATAGTAAAAATTTCTCAGAACATCAAAAAAAAAATAAAAGCACAAGCAACAAATTTGGAAGGAATCAACTCCAGAAATCCATGGCCTCAAGATTTCTAATAAAACCTCACTTATCTTCTCAAACTTATAGTTGACATACAACGCCCCATATTATGTTAGTTTCAGGTGTACAGCACGGTGATTCAGCATGTCTCTGCCTGCTGCGTGATCACCACAGTAAGTCTAGTGCCCGCCTGGCACTGCACACAGTGTTCCCATGTCACTGACTCCATTCCCTGTGCTGTGCATTACACCTCTGTGACTGATTTCATACCTGGTAGCTTGTACTTCCTAATCCTTCCCCTTTTTTGTCCAACTCCCCACAACCCTCCCCTCTGACAACCATCAGGTTTTTCTACGTATCTATGAGATCGTTCCTGTTTTGTTTGTTTGTTTCAGATTCCATGTATAAATGAAACGTATGGTCTTTGTCTTGCTCTCTCCAACTTATTTCACTTAGCATAATACTCTCTGTGTTCATCCATGTTGTTGCATCATTTTTATGGCTGAGTAATATTCCACTGTATGTATGTACCAAACCTTCCTTATCCACTCATCTATCCATGAACAGCTAAGTTGCTTCCATATCTCAACCATTGTAAGTAATGCTTCGATGAACATAGGAGTTAATATATCTTTTTGAATTATTGTTTTCATTTTCTTTGTACAAATAGAATGACCCACAGGTAGAATTGCTGGGTCATATGGTAGTTTTATTTTTAATGTTTTGGGAATCTCCGTCTCTTCCATAGTGGCTGCACTAATTTACAATCCCATCGATAGTACACAAGGGTGGCCTTTTGTCCACATCCTTACCAATACTTGTTATTTTTTGTCTTTTTTGATAATAACTGTTCTGACAGGTGTGAGGTGCTGTCTCAGTATGGTTTTGATTTGTATTTCTCTGATGATTAGTCTCAGTCCCAAGTAATTAGCTGCTCCCTCATTATCACTCACGTCATCACATCTTCTGGTATTTGCTCTGAGATTTCCTCTCTCCAGAGTAAATGGGACATGTAACCTGGACAATGTGCTCCTTTAGGATAAGGCCTGTGACTGCTCATCTGCATACGCCCAGAACAGCTCATTGTAAAAAGTGAGGAATAATTAATTAACTGGAAGAAAAACCCACTAGCTTCCGGGTATCTGGATTCTAGTCCTACCTTAACTCCAATTTCCACGTTTGCAAGAAGGCCAAGAAAAGTGTTCTGTTCCCTGAAGGGAGAAAACCCATCTCCAGGTTTCTCCTGGCTCTAAAAGTCTATTTCCCTAAAAAACGAGACTATGTCCACTTTCCTGCCCACCCGCTGACACCTGTTCTGAGGAGAACGTGAGCAAGCCTGCCTTTCTCTGGGCAGGAGTCTTCCTACCGACCTCCTTGTTGTCTGCGTTCTGATGTCGTGTGCCCTCAGCAGCATTGGCTGGCATGCAATTTGTCAAGTGCTTGTTACAGTGTTTTATTTTTAGTTTGCTGAGAACAGGTAACCATACAATATTACCTTTTAAAACATCTAAAACGTAAAATGGAAATAAAGATGGAAAAATTATTTTCCTCCTTTGGAAGAGAGTGTTTAGTGCTCAGTAAGGAGAAAAGTGACAACTACCAATGAGTAAGTGTTCCAGAGAAATGCAGAATGAGATGCTGGACAATAAAGCCTCTACTTACAAATGGTACAGCCAAAACACCAAACCAGGGCACGGATACTTGCTGTTAGTTGTTTCACTAAAAAATTAAGAGTACTTGAGTTACTAAAATGTATTTGGACACCTCTGGCAGTATAGCATTTGTGTATATTGCCCGGCCTTGACATTCTTCATTTCTGATCAGGGCAGGCTGTAAAACAGCTTAGAAACACATAGTCTGTTACTAAGAATCAGACTGAGTTTATATGACTCACAAGAACAAATGGCCATCTGTTCTGGAAAAATGAAAAACTACAATATATAATTTTTACTCCATAATAATACATCATTCAACAAATAATTTTTGAGGAGCCACCAGAGCTAGATTTCAAGGCCCTGTGCTCTCTGGGGTGGGGGGGAGTCCACGTGAATAAGACATGGTTCTTCTCCCAATGACGAGGAAAATTAATGATTAAAGCACCGATTCTTGCAGCCTAAATTTGCGGTATTCCAATCACTCATTGATTCTGCAAACAATTCACTCATGTGCCAGCAAAATCACAGGTAAACAGGGGACTTATCATCATTTTTCCATCCACCCACAAGAAAGTAACCTTAAGAGTCTTTCTTGGTCTGGTTTGTTCCTGGAGAAATGCCTGGCACACAGCATCCATTATAAATATCTGTTCAATAAAGAATCAACTCACTCCCTAAATACTTCAGTTCACACTGTGTTAGAAATCTGAGAGGTTCCATGACAGTTTGTAAGATGCACACACGTGGTCACTGTACCCGGAGTCCGTACACAGGAGGTTAGGAGCACAGTCTCGGAGTCATATCCTTGTGTCCAAATTCTGGTCCAAACTCTCCAGCTGTGTGACCTTGGGTAAGTTTCATAACATCCATGACCTTCAGTTTGCACATTTTCATTTGGGAGTGGTGGTCATGAATGTCCTGACAGTGTCCTGTGAAGGTGAGTCTGTCTCACGTGCGTTCAGGGCACAGCATGATGTCTGGGCAGGTCCCCAACTGTCCTGGTTTGTGGTGCTCTTCTTATCAGTTAATAACATCCAGCTCATCTGAATTAACTCGCGTCTGCAAAGTCACGTGAAATTGCCCTGGAAGATGAAAATTTAAAATGATGGGACGTCTAGGACAGAGCAAAGTGCCAAAGGCACAGTAAGTTACAATCTAATTCACTGGAACAACAGAGAAGCTGGGGAAATGTGATTTCCAGTGTGTGTAGCCCTGCGGCGGTCCCTGTTTATCTTCCGCACGCGGCTTTCAGAGCGCATCGCTTACGTTCAGACAGGCAGCATCAAGTTGTTTCTTCCGAAGAAGCAGAGATGAAAACGACAGTTCAGGAATGTGTGAGGGGTTGAAAGGAAAGGAGGTAAAGGTGTTCAAGGACCCCTGACTACAGAGTAACAGAACATAAGCAAGGGCTCCGCAGGGGGCCCACCAGGACAGTGCACAGGTGTTCACATCCCATCAACACTCCTGGGGACCTTGTATCTCTCCCAGAGGGAAGCTGTCCAGGAAAACATGTGCCTGTGAGCCAGAAAAAGACAGTTTCTTCACTGTTGCCCGTAAAAAGAGATGAAATTAAATCTTCCTAATGGAGCTGCGTCCCTCATGTGTGTGGAAACAAAAAATGTTAAAACAAGTTTTAAAATTGATGTATGTCTTAAATAACTCAGTTTATATAGACAGATTTTTCAATATCAGTAAGTGGTTATGAAGAGTAAACACGCAGCAGGGATGCAAGTATGGAAATAACAGCGCACCACGTGCTGCCGTGTTACAGATGCAGGGGCCGCACTGCCTGCTGAGGGGACGTTGCCATAAGGAGCGCGAGGAGCGGCTGCCAGGGCTCGGAGTCCCTGTTCTCCTAGTCGCTGATTCTGCTTCGGGAAAACCCAGCAGGCTTCACTGCGTGCCCAACGTTAGGGGGATGAAGTTCTGTCCCTTGGAGAAAGACAATAACTGCTCCATTTCCTCCTGCTCCCCTCAGTCAGAAATGGATTTAGTGCCAACGTTAGGGATCGATTCTGATGATATGTGAGATTAAAACCCCCAGGATGTGTTTTCAAGAGTAGAAGTGGTACAGCCAGTGTCACATTCAAATTCATGCTGTGGATCTGGTGTTTTACCTACTTAAGTGCCCTATTTTTCATTTTAAATATTTCTCGAGTTTCAATACTAAGTAAGTGGTATGTGACCTCTTAACATGCACAGAAATGTATGTTTCTGCGATTCTGGGTGAAGAGAGTGTACTGGGAACACGTCTTCCACTGTCTTCCCTCCAAAGCATGCAACTGACTCCTGTCACATCTCTCACCTCACTGTGCTTGTCAAAGCCACGGACACATAGACATCACCTGGGTGCCCAGGGCTGTATCTACTGTAGCAGACTAAAGACTACGCTTAACACACAAATATGAAAAGGGGATAAGCTTGCTTTGCAGCTATTCAAATTTCCTTTCCAAGTCACTCTCTGCACTCACCCCTCACCAGGACAGTGAAACCCACGTCATGCTGTTCCTCCAAACTGTGTGTCCCCTCCTCCACCATCCCATATGTACCCCATCCAAGCTAGTCTTTTCTAAGTAGATACATCATCTCTCATCCTCTTCCCCAATAAGACTTCTCCCATTTTGTCTCTTCATTTGTCTGACATTCTGGGTATTTTGTATCAGTGATTTTGAAAAAGCATCAAACATTAATCACCCTAGAGGTATATTTGTGTTATAAAAAGGAGGTTGTGAAGCTACAGTGTTTTGCTCCAAAAGTTAAGAATTTTGAAATCTCAGGTCTAGATCTCTCTGTTTACACGGCAGGGTTATAAGGTATGGGCTGGAAAAACATGAGGTACAGGCACTTTCAAGTTGCCTGTGTGACACTGGGCTTCACTGAGGCCAACTGTATTTGGAGTGGGCAGGGTGGAGCACAATCAGAACATAGTTGTCCGTGATTCAACTTTATACCTCAAACAATGGCACAGTGTTTCTTATGGAATATGTTATCCTGTGACAAAAAAAAACTATATGATTGAAGGACAGTGGGTTCTATATTTTTATAAGTCTAGTTTCAAGACAAATATTTGTCTCTCAATTACATCTTTCCCTAAATTCCAGAGGAAAAACAAAGCTATATCGAATCTAAGCATTTAGCAAGATAAGAAAGTAAATAAGGCAAGGACACACTATTTTCAAGTCTCAATACTACTTCGAAATAGTCTTTAAATTCAATATAATTTAATAGAAATCCCAACAGGTTATTTTTGTGGAACAATGACATCAATTCAAAAATTAATATGAAAAGTAGAGAGGATCCTAAAAGAGACAAAACTCTAAAGAATAAGGAGGCAGACCTTACCTTACTAATTATCAAATAATAACCAAAACAGGTGTTATTCACAAAGAGAAACAAATAAATCAATGAAACACAATAGGATGTTCAGAAAGACTCTCAAGCTCATCTGTGTACTTGATGAGTATTGGAAAATACATCATGGGAGAAGAATGGACTAGCCAATCAATCACACTAGGACAACTGGCTTTCCTTAAATTTTGCAAAGATTAATAAACTAAATGTGAAAAAAACAAAACTAGTATAAAAAAGTAAAATAATTCCATGCCTTTAGGCTTGGGAAAATATTTATTAAATGCAAGATAAGTGCACTCTAAAAGACTGAGAAATGTAACTATATTAACATCAAAACCCTTCAGAAGAATGAAAAAGCAAAAGCCATAAAGGCATTTTCTATCATTTCAAGTGCATCAAAATGTATAAAACCTATATGAGCAAAAATATGCAACATTAAAGACATGACAGATAGGGAGAGATATGTGCAAAATGTATAAAGCAAAGAATATAATCCAGGATATATAAATGAGCAACAAAAAAAAAAGAAAAGTGACCAAAGGGTATAACAGAAGAGGAAAATTAAATCATGTCCCTACCAATGACCTAATTTCCCAAGTAAGCACAGAAACAAAAACAAAGAAATATTATTTTACACTAATTACTAGGAGTCTCCTCCAAAATATTTTTGATGATGTGAGGTGGAAAAAACAGCATACACTCTTGATGGTCATTATTTAAAAGAATTAATTAGACTTAGAAATTTTGAGTAGAGATGTCATTTATTTTTTTATTAGGTAAAGAAAAGACCCTGTAGACTACCAAGTAGGCTATAATATAATTTTAATAAAGAAACAACAAACCATTTTAAGATTTATATGTTTAATAAAATAGAAAATTATACTAGGAAATAGAACAAGTTATGAATATTGACTATCTTTTTTAAAAATTTTTTTTTTATTTTTAGACAGGGGAAGGGAAGGAGAAAGAGAGGTAATGAAACATCAGTGTGTGGTTGCCTCTCACACACCCCCTACTGAGGACCTGGCCCACAACCCAGGCATGTGCCCTGCCTGGGAATCGAACCAGTGACTCTGGTTCACAGGCCCGTGCTCAGTCCACTGAGCCACACCAGCCAGGGCAATATTGACTATCTTTGATACATGAGTGACACAGAATCAAGCACACAATTTGTAATATATACAGCTTTGTTGTTTGAATTATCATAAACACATTTATTATAATTATACAATAATACAAAAGAAATAAGCTAAAATTAATATCAGAAAATGTTTAATTTAAATAAAAATAACAAATGGAATTATTTTTCTTGGTAAAAAGACACAATGACCAAAATTACAAAATAGCAATATAATAAGCAGAGTATGTTATTAATAAAAAGACAGTTTAAAGCAGTACAATAGATTAAAGTTGTTTTCACGGTGGTATTGATTTTAGTGAAAAAATATAAACAGTTTTGTAGCAGAGAAGGCTAATTGTTGGTCACAGATTTGATGTCCTTCTTCCACTGTAAAAAGGTTTGAGCTATGAAAAGGTTTTAGCTATAAAAAGAAATGATGAATGCTATTTCTAGGTCTGATCAGTGAAAAGCTCCCAAGGGAGATCTGTCATGCTCTGTTCCCATGGAGTAGAGGGAAAGACCCTAAAGGGGAGCAGAGTTGGAGTAGCACCACTTAGGTCCCCAAGTGGAGAAAAAAAGCCTTCCATTAACCAGAAATGTAAGGCACAAATAAAGTCTTACTGAGTTAAGTCACTAAAATTTGGAGGTTTGGTTTTTATAGCAGTTAGAGTTGTGAGCAAATTCGTTAAATAAATCATGCTGTATTCACGCAAGGGAACATTAAGCAGCCATTTCAAAAGATGATGATATAGAAAGAATCCCATATGTTGATTACAATAAAATATTGGTATTAAACAGGATCAATAAGATATTATGCCATTTTAAATAGAATCTATATCAGTGTGCATCCATCTCTATGTATGTACACCTATATTATGTATTTATATCCATCTATACATGCCTATCTATTTGCATATAAACACATAGACAAAAGTCTGGAAGAATAAACTCTAGAATGTTAACTATGCTTATTTCTGGATGGTGACATTATGAGTGATCTCACCACTTTTTCCAACCTTTTCTCTATTTCCTAATTTTTAAGACTATACATATGAATAACTTTTAAAATAAAAGGCAAAAGGGTTTCAAAAAACTTCCATAGGTATGCCAATTTTCCTGCCCAACATCTGCCCAGATGGCAACCTCAGCTTAGCTAACCAAAAAAAGTACAAGGTAGTGTATACACGGGCATGTTCTGTGGAGACGAAGCAGGAAATCTGACTTTGCTCCAGCACTGAGGTAGAGAGTGTTCTGTGCCAGATGACAGTAGATTATTGGACCTCTTTCCTTGCTCTCCAAGTTCAGCCAAAGCACATGCTCTGCTTTTGTAAAGCATGCAGAGTCCTGAACACTCACCTCAATGAGCTAACTCAAGACAGAAATAAAAAAAAGAAAAAGAAGACCATGAATTTCTTTTTCATTGAATTTATTAGGGTGATACATTGGTTAATAAAATAATATAGGTTTCAGGTGTACAATTCTATAACACACCATCTGTACAACGTATTGTGTGTTCACCACCCCACGTCAGGTCTCCTTCCATTGTTATTCATCTCTCTCTACCATCTTCTACCTCCCTCCATCCCCTTCCCTCTGGCAATCACCCTACTGTCATCTGTCTCCATGAGTATTTCTTTAATTTTCCTGTGCTTAATCCCTTCACCCTTCTCACTCAACCCCCAACATCCTGCTTTCTGACAGCTGTCTGTCTGTTCTCTGTACCCATGAGTCTGTCTCCATTTTGTTAGCTTATTTTGTACACTGGATTCCAAGCATAAATTATATCGTATGGTATTTGTCTTTCTCTGACTGGCTTATTTCACTTAGCATAATGCTCTCCAGGTCCATCCATGCTGTTACAAAAGGGTAATATTTCCTTCTTATTTGATGAGATAGAGGTTCACCATCTTATGCACTAATTAATTGACTGAGTGAGAAATACATACATACGTGGCCCTAATAAAATGCAGATTAACATTAAAAATATGCACAAAAGAAGTGTATAGGGAAGACAGGATTTATTAAGGTCAACGGAAAGAGCACCACAAATCTTAGAGGGAAAGTTACGATCTGTTTACATAATGAGTAGGAAAAAACATTACAGATTTTAGAACTAAGACTCATTTAGTAGCAGCTCACACTCAGCAACCTTTTGTTTAAAATCTACTATCCACAAATGTATATTATAATTTCTATTGAAATATAATGTTTTTTCTCCAAAATTACTCCTACTTTTACCAAAGATAGCCAAATTAAGGTTATTTATTTGTAAAATAAGTCGTTTCAACTAACTTGGCTTGATTATTTATATAAGTCCAGCAAGAATATTAATTAACCATATAGGCACTTTAAATCTGCTTTGCTTGAATTTTCCATAAAAAAATATTCATATTGAACTTAAAAGGCCTCTCAAGTCCGGAAAAGCCAAGCTAAGAACTCACCATCAGACATTGACTGCAATAGCTTTTGGGTGAGCTCTTCTCTTGTCAAAGTCCCTAAAATGTCTTGAGGTTCTTGCACCTGCTAATAAGTGACATTTTTTATTCACATGGTAAGGCTGCTGGGAACCATGTAAGCGGTGCACCAGGCCAATATTTCCAAGGGGTTTTATTGGCTTCCATAAGTCAATCTTAATTCCTTAAAGCTGTCTGGTTGTATCCAAGTCTATGCATTTTCAGCAGCCTTTATTCTGGAATTTTGACAGGCATTCCCACTAATGAGGAACATGATTGCAGAGCTATTTGGAAAACCAGCATTACAATGGGCCCGATGTACTGAAAAAAACTGTTTTCTTGATGATTCCCACATTGTCAAAATTAGAATCCATTGTAAAGTACCTTGAAAACTGTAAAAGGTAGCCCACAAATTGGGGTAGTTACAAAATAGTGACATAATAAAATCAATAATATTATAATAACTATGTATGGTGCTGGGGGGTACTGGACACATTGGGGGAACACTTTGTAAAGTATGTAATTGTCTAAGAGCTATGCTGTACACCTGGAAGTAATACAAAATAATATTGAATGTAAACTGTAACTGAAAAATAATATTTTTTAAAAAGAGGACCCAGAGAGCTCTCTCCCTTCCACCATGGGAAGACACAGCAAAAAGATGGCCATCAATGAACTAGGAAGAAAACTCTCACCAGACAGAAAATGTGCCTGCACCTTGATCTTGGACTTCCCAGCATCTAGAACTGAGAAATAAATATGCATTGTTTAAAAAAAAAGGATAGCCTAAAAAATAGAAAAAATAATCTCTCTATATGTGTGTATAGTTACTATAGCATATATAAATGTGTGTGTGTATATATATATCTATATATATATATATTCATTAAACTAAAAGACACATTCAAATCTCAAAAACATTGAAGCAGTTTTTGATTATTTTTAAAATTTTAGTAATGTTATTATAATTATTACTATCATTATTATCACTGCAATTTCTCACTTTGTCCTTTAGGACAAAGAACTAAATTTTCTACAAATATTTTCAAATTTTGAGGTAGAGTACAAATATTGAAAGCCTATTTAGCTCCCACTTACAAATATTCAAAATTCATCCTTGAACATGTATTTAGTGTAGATATGATAGTTGTAGCTTACATGAAATAGTTCCTTGGTACTGGAAGGCGATATAAATTTTAGTTAACTTCTAAATATTTAATTTAGTAGTTGATGACTTTAAATGGGAGAATAATACAAACTCATAGGTTATTATTAGAATTAGAATTAATACATGTAAATTTCCTAATTGCATGCCTAATAATGATGATGCCCAATACTCAGAGCACTTGATATGTGTTAGACGTGTTCTAAGTTTTTTTCATGTATTAATTCAACTGATGCTCACAAGTACTCCATGAAATTGGTGGTACATTTAGACCTCTTTTACTGATAAAAAAAAGTGAGATACATAAACACTTAGTAACTTACCCATGTAAGTGGAAGCCTTGGGATTAAAACACTGATAGTTTAGCTCCAGGGACTACATTCTTATAATATTATTTTAGTACTATATACAATTGAAGCAGTAATTATTGAATATATATATATATATATATATACACATATATATATGTATGTTAGGTAATCTTTGAAGCTACTTTACTTAAATCAAACATCTGATATAGCTATTCATTCACTAAGGAAAATCAAGACAAGCAAACTGGTCACCTACTGAAATAATTTAGCACTGCATGGAAAATGCAGTGGTGAATAAAACATAGACTGTATCCACTATTATCAGTAGCTTGAAGGAGAACTTCAGTAATTTCTATATTCTATAAGTAATGGAATTCTTCTCTCTTTCACTTGGAGTGGTATATACCTCCCTGCCACACTGACTTTTGACTTAGCGGGGTGACTTATTTCACTCAATTGAATATTAGCAGATGTTCACATGCCATTTAACATGAGAATAATGTACCCTGGTAGGCATTGGTCCAACAAAGATATTTGGAAACAATTTTTCATGACTGCCCTGCATTTCTGCCTATCTTCTGAGCAAAAGGCATTAACAGCTTTGTTCTGAAACATCTTTTCCTGGATGCTTGTAGAGCAAACAGCTTCGATAAGTCAGAGTTGTATCTCCATCTAAAGCAGAGGGATGACTCCTGACCAAAACAACAAAGGTAATGTCTCCTTCTAGGCAATGGTTGGAAAGGTTTGCTAGGAGCCTCCTTTTAAAATACTGGTTTCCTAAACTCAGAGTTACCCACATGTGCAGAACCCCACTAGGTGCATAGCATCCAGCTGGACCTGCCTCCACATCTCCCCCTTGGAGTCTGGGGTTTAAGAGAAACCAAGGAAAACATGAATCTCATGCTGTCTGCTGTGGTATGAACAATAAAAACAAATACAATGAAATAATAATAGCTGTAATAATAAATAATAAAGTTCTGTCACTATCCAAGGAGTCTCGATTCTTCTGCCAGCATCTGTGGAACTGTGGCAAGGAACTTGTTAGCTTTCAAGTAACATAAACTCTCAGGCACTTCATAGATAGTAACATAAGTTAAAACTCAAATGGAGCAAACTACAATCTCACTCATTACTTGCAGTTAAGTTCACCACACCTGTAGATTGAAGCAGAGTCCAATGAGTCCAGACCAGTTGAACCACAGCTGATTCAAAGTCAAGCGAGCGAGATCTTTGTACTTACTGTTTTAAGCCACTGACTTTGGAGTAATTTGTTTTGCAGTTATTGCAGCTTTAGCTGGCTAATATCAAAACACTATACCATGTGCTATGGTAAGATCAAGCATAGGTTATAGCAATGGGAGAAAATGACATAAGTGCCTAAAATGAAATTATATATTCTCTGACAAGTACCATGGAAAGTAAAACAATTCTAAGATTTTATATCATCTACCTAACATCCAGAAAAACAAATTCTTCTCACTGCTTGCTTACCAAAATTTATAAATTATTCCTTTTTTGCATTCTTATTATTTTAACATGTAATAAAAAGCCTTCCGTGCTAAGTTGAGATAAACATACTGAAATATATTGAGTTGAAAATTCCCAATCTAAAATATTTCTCAAGCTGAATCTATAAAGCCTAAAATTTGGAGTTAATTATGGAAAAATAGCTGACACTAAATTTAATATAGTAAGTCTTAGAACGAAAGTATTGGTAAACTTTATAAAACTACAAATGATGTAGAAAAGTCTCTAGAGCCAAGTGTTTACTTCATCACGCAAGATGTTTTCTCCATGACATTCTGTCAAAATAAGAATGGGAACAATTGAAAAGAGTTGTCGGCCCCTTCTTGTTAAAGTACCCACAATCATGAGACAGAAACCTTTCAATATTTCAAGCATACTGCTCAGAGAATTAGACAGGAAAAATGACCTTCTTAGAGTAACTTCTTTGGAATATCTATTGTTATTAGTGCAAATACTTTTGGTTAATTGGGCAATTTTGTTACTTCCAGTGAGTTTGTCAGTGGATGGCAAGAAAGTTATGGGAGCATTATCTTGGCAAAAAATAAGAAATGGGAACAATTATTCTTCTTAACTAGATCTTTTATGTGAAGTTCCTTTTTAATACTAGTGCATCATATGCAATTCTATGTGAGCTTTTTTTCCTTAGGATTTATGAACTCGATTTTACATCTGTCATGGTTGCACGCTATGAAAGCAAGATTGGCTTACTCTCCTTGTCTCTACTAACTAAAGAGTTTAAACAGCAGTTGTCACTTCAAGATGTCAGAGAATGCATTTCATTCTGCTCAAGAATAACATTCTGCTCATGTGTGATGTTGTAAATATGGGTGCCAATCAAGGGTAATTTCTAGACAATGGCTTTCCCTACCCAGGAGAAATTTGAAGACCAAAGTAATAATGTATCCACAGAGAAATTTTCATTGAATACCTGTTAATAAAATCATATATGTGTCAGGTGTACAATTCTATAATACATCATTTGTATATTGTATTGTGTGTTCACCACCCCAAGTCACGCCTCCTTCCATCACCATCTACCCCTACTATACCCCCTTCTATCTCCCTGCACTCCCCTTCCTTTTGAAAATAGAGCTTTCTTAGGGTCTATATTTTAAGACTCCATGTGATAACAAATGTGGATATACAGCAGGAACTGCATAACTCCAATTTTTAATAGTGTGTGCATTAAAATTCAAAATTTGAGCCTAGACAAGAAGTTGAGAATTTTTGCTGATTTTATTTTATTCTTGACACAAGTTAATCATTTGGAATTATATAATCATATTTTTTTAAAGTATGGGACCCAGAAGAGGACCAAGAGGATGAAAATACCAGGACAATGATGGTATATTAAGACAAAGATAAAAACCAAATAGTCCTGACTAGTATTTTATGAATAACTGTTTAGGTGAAGTATAGATCATGATCAGAAACAGTGTAGACATATGTTATATGAATGGGCATGCTTTGTTGTATTATGCAGTAAGTAATCTGTATAGATATAGGTAGTTTCATATAATTAAATTATTCTAATTCAAGTAATTGAGATAGACAAATACATAGAAACATAAATATGGATACAGACATTTATAGATATTGTAAGGATAGAACCATATATATAATGTATATGGTTATAGGAAGGTATAGCAGTTTACCTCAAGTCGAGGCTCTCAAGTACTCCAAATGAACTATGAATACCCTTATAAGAAAGAAATGTAATATTTAGAAGAAACTTAAATATGAGCTTTTTAAATTATAAGTAGTTTTGAAATAAATTAATTTGAGCAGTATTAACTGAATAATAAAACATTTTGTGATATAAAAATGAAAAATTTTACCCACTGACAGAATTAATTGATATAACTAAATTTCTTTTAGTCTTTACAGACTTGCAGTGTACATAAACACTATCCTTGTGTTAATTCTGTTGAAGGAAGAGTATATTTCAGGAACATAACAAACACAGAAAAGAGAACTTTGTACATCTTCCAAAGTTAAACAAGGATAGTATTGCTTACTTTACTGAAACATGGTGAGGATTAAATGAGACTATGTAAATCCCTTGGCATAGCATGGTTGTTTTAGGGTAGCTCATTTTCTTAGCCCAACAGAAAACCTTACTTTTAAGGATGCAGCTATGCCAATGATTAAGTTGACTGTGGGAGGAGTAAGAGCAATTACCAGGTGGTATTGACTTGTTGAAGAAGGAGGAATAAAGCAGAGTCATAGCTCAATATAAAAACAATTTGGGGGATGGCTGGGGTGGGGGGAGTGGTGGGGGGGTAAATACAGACAACTCTACTTGAACAACAATAAATAATTTTTAAAAATAATAAAATAATAAAATTAAAATAATTAATTCTTTAAAAAGAAGTTTGTGAAAGTAACACACCTGTACATTCATAGTAGTTCATTTCTAAATTGGCTTATATTACTTTAGATTTGAAATATTCCAGTCAATTTTTAAATGCACATGTATAATTTGTAAAAGTATCCATCTATACATTTTGACCTAAACTATGTTTTTGCTAATATTGCTAACAGTAACTGTTGCTTCATTAAATTAAATAATGTTATTGTTGCTGTATATGAATACAACTGATTACTAAAGGTTCATTTTCTATCCTGTGGCTATAATAATCATATTTTTATTATTGTTCATTCTAGTGATGTTCCAGCCACTTCCTTAAACATGTTACATAATCTGGTCTTCTACTTTTCAAGAGTTAAAACTATTATTACACTTTTTTTGCCTTAAGGTATTGGCTAGAATTTCCAGAACAACGTTGAAAATAGCAGTAAGAAGAGGTAGATATTCTTAAATAGTTTCTTAATATTAAATCTGTAAAAATTCAGCACTGAAATAATTTTTACCACATTAATGATGTACATGTCCATCCAGGTTTATTGAGCATTTTTATTTTGAAAGGTTTTTCAATTTAATGAAATGGATTTTCATGGTTAATTTACATGGTTATAGTTTTTTATTGTATCTACTGCTATATTGTATTAATAATTTTTATACTGTTAAACTGTTAAATTCTGGAACAAAATCTACATAGATAATCTTATTAGGGTTCTGTAAAATCATGGATTTATTAAATAAATATTTTATATTTAATTCAATTTGTTGAATTAAACAAATGTTTTATTAAAGTTATTCTTATTTTTAGAGGATATTTGCATGTATCTTTTTAGTAGGCAGCTTTTGCTGGGTAAAGCTAAAGTAACAAACCATTCTAATATGTCCGTGGTGTACACAACAAAAAATGTTTTTTTCCTCTCTCCCCAACAAATTACACGGTGACTACAGTTCTGTGGCTTCGCTCCATTATCTTAATCATCCTGGGATCCAAGCTGAAAGAACAGCTCTTGTATTTTATATTATTAGAGGAAAAAGGGCAAAAGAGCTGGTAAAAATCAGCAATAACTCTAAACCTTTTGCTGGGAACTGTTAAACATGATCATACTCACATTTCATTGATCAAAGCATTTATGTGGCCAAGCTTGATATTAATGAGGAATCATATTTCTACCACAGGGAGATAATGCATGTCACATGACAATGGACAGGCATATATGATCTTCTTACAGGGAAGGAAGACATAAATAACTGGGAATAATTATCAATCCAATCTTCCAAAATAATCATAAATAAGATTGGTAATGCTCAATTTAATTTTATCTTTGTCAGATTTCATGTTGTCTTTTTCCAGGTATGGTAACCTTATAAAATAAATCTGAAAATTTTTCAGATTTTCCTCTGGAATTATACGCACATAAACACAAATACACATGCAGTTGATTTTTATTAATCTTGGTAGTTATTTTCTATAAAGTCACCACAAACACTGAATTAGCAAATACTGAGCCATTGCTCCTAGGGGAAATACGGAGTAAGGTTTCTGTGAAGCTCTGTTCATATTTTCATTAGCTAATCAAAACATAAACTTGTTTTATGTGTGCTTCTGTTTGAGATACCATAGTTAATATACAGATGATTCAGTAACATTGAATTCATAGCCAATGACACTATAACTCACTCCTGAACAAGGCTTATCTAACGTGTTTTCTCCATAAGACATGTCATGACATTTTGACACATAGGAATGCTAGACTGCACTTCAATGATATACTTGGGGCCATTTTAAACAACAAAATCATCAAAAAGCACCAAAATATGAAAAATGTGACACTAAATATACTGCATTATGGGAGCTGAACTTCTCATTCCTCCCTCCCACCCCAGCTCCTGACAACCATCATACTACTTTCTGTTTCTATGAGTTTGGCTGTTTTTACATTCCACATATAAGCAAGAACATACAATACAGCAGTCCCCTCTTATCCATACGTTCACTTACCCACAGTCAACTGTGGTCTAATAATGATGTAGTCTTATGTCAAACCCACTCTGTCCTGCCCAGAATGCGAATCATCCCCTTTGTCCAGCATCTCCATGCTGTAGACACTCCCTGCCCATTAGTCACTTAGTAGCTGTCTCGGTTACCAGACTGATTGTCATGTTATCACAGTACTTGTATTTAACTCACCCTTATTTTACTTAATATTGGCCCCAAAGCACAAGAGTAGTGATGCTGAAAATTCAGATAGGCCTAAGAGAATCCATAAAGTGTTGCCTTTCATTGAAAGGGTGAGTGTTGTACCATAATGTATTTTGAGAGAGACTACATTCACATAACTTTTATTACAGTATATTATTATAATTGTTCTATTTTATTGTTAGTTTTGGTGGTTAATCTCTTAGTGTGCTTAATTTATAAATTAAACTTTATCATAGGTACTTTTGTATAGAAAAAACATAGTATATGCAGGGTTCCATACTGTTTTTGGTTCCAGGCATTCCACGGGGGGGCCTTGGAATGTGTAGACAGTAGACAAAGGGGGGCTGCTGTATTTCTCTTTCTTTGCCTGACTTTTTTCATTTAGTATAATGCCCTCAAGATTATTCAAGTTTTGGAAAATGACAGAATTTCCTTCTTTTTAAGGTTAAACTATATGTAATATTTTATGTGTCCATTCATCTGTTAATGCACATTTAGATTGTAAGATTTCACTTTTAATTTTACAAACGTTTATGCTTTTAATATTTTTTGACACATTTATATGTTTAAATTACTATAAAGGTTTTAAAGGCGGGCATACTAGGGGCAAAAATACTGACTAATCAAGAGTCTAGTCTGGTACCTTTGTGGATGCAACTCAATTCCTAAGCATATGTGGGAAGTTTTTGCTTATTTTAAAGCAGCATAAAATAACGGAGATCTTTTATGAGCTGCTGTAAGGTTGGAGGTGCCCAAGGAATGATTATTCCTTCAACTAATTATAAAAAATGGTGTATTCCTTAAACTCTCCCTGACTTAGGAGGAACAATTGGATATAATTTACATTAATTTTATCTCTACTAAAGACATACAGATGTATTATTAATGCTGCTGTTAGTATTTTCAATAATATGCATTTCTTGAATATTTCCAGTGTTCAAAGAATTGCCCTTATATGGTTAAATTATGATTTCTTAGAAAAAAAAAGTCATATGATACAGCTAACCAGAAGAGATGTTAATACTATTTTTAGAATTTTCATCTTTGTCCATAAATTGAAAATCACAATACTGAGAGACTTAATATGATTTGGCTTTAGGAAATATGTCATTTAAAATTACATAATATAATCTAATTTCAAACTAATATTGTACAAAGATCCACAAATACCTCTACTGTTTTCCCCTTCATTCAGTTTTCCTGGTAAGGGTCAACTCTAATCTAGGGAAATGACTTTCCAGCCATTATCAGCCAAAGCACTATTGGTCAGCAAGCCAGTTAAATTTATCTTTGCTCACTGTATAAAAAGATACAAGAGACTAGTTATAATAATGCTAGCTTTGACAATATGGGCTTTCTATGTTAAGAGCTAGAGCAACACTGTCAATTAATTTCACCTGGATTCTTAAGCAACTGTAGTGATAACTACATGTTCAATCAATAAATACACTGAGTTGCATCAAAATAATTAGCCCAAAAGAAGATAGGTTCCCTATGATAGCATCATTCTGTTGAAAAAATTATTCCCTAAGTGAAATCTCATAAGCTCAGTAAGATGAGCTACAATATTTAAAGGATCATTTTGTAGGCTTTTCTCCTTTTTCAGTACACTAAACTTTGCAACAGACCAGGAATGTGGCATTTAAGAAATTAAACTCGATTCATTTACTAAACCATGAAAGGGAGTCACATCCAAGTGGTAAGTCTAGATTTTTGTTTTCTTGTTACATGTAGTCTATGGTTTATTTACTTTTAAAGGAAGAAGGAAAATGGTATGAGGAAGTTACCTCCCAAATTTTGTACTCCAAAATACTTCTTTTATTCTATGGCTCAGATCAAGGCTTTCCAGAAGTTCTGCCAAGGTGTGTTAGAGTCCCCCACACAGAGGAATGAGATTAAATGTTGGAGTGGGGGGGAGAGGAGAAAGGAGGGGCAACAAAAGAGAGCTATAAGGTGCACCACCTTTTCAAAGTCCAGAAGCTCAGTAAGTTTTATATGTAATGGTGCTAGATGATTTTGTGTAGAAAATGATTACTTTGATTTTTAAAATCTTAAAAACTATAAGCCTAAATATTTTTATTTCCTATTTGAGGAAAATTGGCATAGTATATGAAATAAAAGTTTTTCTGTAGGCAAAAATAAGAATGAAGAATGCAGCAAACCTTTAAATGTTGGAGTAAAGGCTGACTTTGTGCATTGAACATATTCCTACTTCACAATAGTAGTTTTTAATAGTAGTAATTCATATTTTGTTTTGACTTCCAAAAAAGTGGAATCTTATAATCAATAAAATGAATATTCAGGAATTTAGAATTTTCTGAATGTAAGTAAATTAATTCACTGGTAACCATAAGGAGCACCTCGCTAAGCATTTATTGATGACTATTGATGATCTTTGTTTGCATTGAAGGTCCAGATTTCAATCCAATTCTGTGTCTCTAAAATGAGGATGCATACGTGATTGTCAATTCAACATGTATTTTCCAGCTTCCTCTTTGCTGAGAGCATTTTACTTTTCTTTACCTAATTTTGAATGTCCATCATGTTTGGGCAAGACTAAATCCCTACTGAGACCTGAGAGGTGTTCCCTGATTGGTCTCAAAGTCTATCATGCCAGTTTTGTTTTACTTTTTAATTGTTCAGCAATATGATGCAATTCTGGTCAGTGAGATATGAAGTATATATGCATAGGAATGTACAGGAAATGTCTAATCTACCTTAAAAAACAATCAAACAAGGAAATTCTTATAAACATGTTAACCTGAATGTGATGTGTGGAACTTATGTTGTCATAATACAGCAATATGCTGATAAATGGTAGAGAAAAAAGACAGATCCTTGATAATGCCATTGACTTTACCTTGAAATCACCTACTATCCAGAGTTTCATTACAGATACAATATAGATCCATTTACTATTGCTCATTACGCAAATTATCTCATGTGGTACAAAATACTTGCTGCATCACAGATGTGAGTTCCAAGTAATGATTTTTTAAGCTAAGAAAACTGGTTATGGAAATATCATGCTGTTTATAAGATTGATGTGGCAAAGTAGATGAGTGAGAATGTCCAGGAAAAAGTGAAAAATGAATATTGAAGGTGCACTAGCCTAACAACATGCTGAAATTAAGAGTTTACAGAATAGTTATGTCCAATAATAGAGTTATGTGTATATACAAGCTTACTATATCATAAAAATATCATATCAAATTAGCGGAGAAAAAACACATTAATAAATAAGTGGGTTGGAACAGCAGGCTAAATTCTTTCTTTACACCATCAAACCCCAGAAGAATCAAACATTTATACAAAAAAAAAAGAAGAAACAATTCAAGTACTGAAAAGTAAGAATAATTTTCTAAAACTGTCATCTTGGAGTTGGTATGTTCTTGGTAAACACCATTAAAGAAACTCTAAGAGTAGTTTAATAGAAAACCTAGCAATAGAATTTCTATATTAACAGGAAAAAAGGAGTAAAAGTATATTATCATAATACATACAGAAAAGTGTATATTTCAATATTCGATTATTTTTTAAAAAGCTTTTATCAGCCAAAAATAGAAAGAAATTTTATCAGAAGAATAATAACTACCAAAAATCTATACAAACATCATACTTAATGGTGAAATGTTGGTAGCTGTTCACTGACATCAGTGAATAGACACAGAGAGTGAATAGACAAAGATATTCACTCTCATTACTTTCACTCAACATTGTACATGAGGTCGGAACAAGAAAAAGAAATAAATGTTGTAAGGATTTCAAAGGAAGAAATAAAATACACGATTTGTAGACAATATGATTATATAAGAATTCCAAAATAACCTGCATATTATTACACTTTTTACCAGGATTTATCAGAGAATTTATCAGGATTGTTTTGTAAGAATTAATGTTCATATGCTATCATATTATTACTTATATGATATTAATACCATGTAAAAATTAATTATATTTTTATAAATAAACAACACAACTGGGAAATAAAATTAAAAATAAAAATATCATTAGCAATAACATAACAAATATAAAATGCTTAGGAATAAATTTGACAGAATATTTTTGAGAGCTGTATGGAGAAAACTATAAAATATTATAGAGATAATTTAAGATCTAAATAAGTGGAAAGATATACCTGCTCATGAACTGGAAGCTTTAATATTCTAAAGATGTTAATTATCTCCAAATTTATCTACTGATATAATGTGATCCCAATTAAAGCATATATATTTTATAATGGAACCTGACAGGATGTTCCACAATATATATGAAAATGTAAAGAGGCAAGAATGTCAAGATATGGCACATGTACAATGGACAAATACATGAATGTATATGGCACTGACAATTGAGTAACAAATCAATGGAAACAACCCAATGGATAAATCAAAGGTGGTATTGTCACACAATTGAGCAGTATATAACAATGGGCATGAATGAACTCCATTAATCAAAATGAATGAATCATAGTTAAGCAAAACGTGTCAGACACAAACTGATATCTGATTTAATCAAATAAAAATGTTTTGAAAACAGACACAGTTAACGTTGGCAATGCCTGCTGAAGCATAAAAGTCCTGGATAAAATTAAGGACTATTACTACCAACATATGGATGGGGTTTTCCTTTGCAGGGGAAGAAGGGAGAGCGTAATGATTGGGATGACACATGAGAGAACTTTTTGGTGCTGTCAATATACGTTGGTGATTAATTTGCCATAGATTATTGAATTGTTCATTTGTATTTCTTGCACTTTAGGTATGTGATATAGTTTGTGATAAAAATAGGTGAAGTTTGTTATATATAAATTTAAAACTTCTTAACAGTAATAAATAAATAAATAGGGGTGGAAGAAAAGGCAGCCAACTGTAATTGAACAATAAAATAATTTTGAAAAATAAAAATAAAAAGTACATGAAAGCAAAATAAATAATAATAATAATAATAATAATAAACAGGAAGGATAAATATCAAAGTGAAAACAATATTTCCCACATGTGATGGGCAAAGGGCTTATAAATCACCTAGATAAAGGTCTGTTCTTTTTTATTTGGGTTACTGTTTCCCTGGCCCTCTAAAAACCTTATCATTTCAAGCTCCCTTTCTGCCAGGGTTGGAACCAGCACACTAGAGTTTTGAAGCACTGTTAAATGTGCAGAATATTTAGAGTCTGTGTCCTCTTGACTGTCATAAAGAAGACATATCCTCCTGTATTTGCCCCTAGCACTTTTTTCAAAGAGACTGTTCAAGTAAGGAATGCATGTGAACTAAGTGGGTGTTTGGGTATAGAAATCACTGAGTTCAGATTTATCCACAATTTAGAGGAGTAAGCTAAGCAAAGAAGGCTGTGTTTAGCATATAGGAAATGGGGCTTAGCAAAATGAAAGTGGTGGAATGAGTAAAGAAGATGTGGTATATATGGACAATGGAATATTTATTCAGCCATAAGAACAAAGAACATCCTGCCATTTGCAACATGGATGTAACTTGAGCACATTATGCTAAGTAAGATAAGTCAGACAGAGAAAGACAAGTACTGTATGTTACTTATATGTGGAACCTTAAAAAGCCAAACTTATAAAAACAGAGAGTAGAATGGTGGTTACCAAGGAATGGGGGGAATAGAATATTGTTTAATGGTAAAAACTTGCAATGAATAGTGAGTAAGCCCTGGAGAGCTAATGAGCAGTATAATGAATACTGACAACAATGTTGTATTAAAATAATTAAACTTGCTAAGGGGCTAAAACTTGATTGTTTCCACCACTAAAATGAAATAACAATTATGCAACATGATAGAGGTGCTAATTATTGTTATAATGAGTCATATTACAATATATAAAAAGTATCAAATTAACATATATGCCTTAAATTTACACAATGTTATATATCAATATATTTCAAGTAGAAAATAAAATAAAAAATTAATTTTTTTAAGTGGTGGAGATCAGAGGAAAGACTTTACTTTCAAGACCACTCTCATTTTCTCCCACCTTATCACCTTGTTTTTAATGGTCCAGCCAGTGAAGATCATTCCCCAAACCAGTCTCATTCTATGGAGAGGAGCAGAGAACAGAGAAAGAGTTGGAATATTTTCAGGAGAGAGTTAGGAAAGGAAGGATATCTATAAGGTGGGAGGCTGTACATCATGGGTAAGAAATATTTAAACAGAGAGGCATGGACAGGAGCATGAGTGAGGGTCTATGTTTAAATGACCCAAATGGCAATATATTTTGAGAGTAGAAAGTCACCATGAGGTAGATTGGGACACCGTGGATTCAAATAGAAGGTCTATACTATACAATATTTGTGTGCTCAATTATGCACACACACACAAAATATACTGATTGCAGAATCTTAGACACGACAGATACACAGAGAATATCAACCTCTTCCATTAAATTGAGGGTAAGGACAGAGACAAAAAGCCACAACATTTGGGTATTATAATGAATTATTTTATTTAATTAAATTTAATATTTAAGATAATTATAATTCTCATTGAACATAAAATTCCCACATTAAATTATTTAAATTTATTTCTTTTATATTTTATTATCTCTTTCTTCTGACTGAGACTTCTGGAATTGTAGTTTAGATCATTACTGGAAATAGTGTGCTCATGCCAAAAAAAAAAAATGCACTAGGAAAGTTCTCTCGAACATAAATTATGGGTTAATGATTTAGCATTCAATGTCCTAACCAATAATTTGGAAAAGAAAGATTCCTATTTTAAGCCAAATCCAGCAAAATGGATGCCCATGTGTATTTAGCATGTAGTATAAAGTATAAACACTGGGGGAGAAAGTTTTCCTGACTTTGAAAATAATTCCATGACTGATGTTTGAAGTATTTTCATCAGCAACTCTGTGAAGACACAGCTTGAGATCTGGCAAGTTTGTGAACTTGACTTATATGAAGGTTATAATTAAGGATATAATTGGCAAGTGTTAGCAAGATGTTAAAATGTCTTGTAGACAGTTTGACAAAGGCACGGTCAGAAAGAATGTTAAAGATCAGAGGAAGAAATCATAAAACCTACAGGAGAGATACTAAAATAATAATTTTTAAAAGATTAATTCTAGTTTAGCCAGTATTTCTAGCTCAAGTAACTTAATCTGAAGATAAAGTTATACAAAAACATATATGAGAATGCTCATTATAGTCTTGTTTTTAATAATGGAAAATTGTGGGCAACTAAATTATCCACCAACAGAAGAACTGATAAATAATTTAAAACAGGGAGGGACTCTTATTTCTATGAAATACCATAATAGAATTATTATTTTAACAAAGTTATACCTGAATAATATTATTCTCATATTTGTTTTGAAAAAAATATATTTTACTTCTCTCTATTGTAGAAAGGTCAGGTCTAGGGCCCCAAGACTATTATGTTTGTACCCGCCCCCCGCCCATCCTTGCCATGAAAGTCAATGAACTGTGAGAAATACATAAGCCTATTTGTGCCTTGGACACAATCTTATGTTGATCTGGCCCAGTGTAACAGCTTTACTACTAACCTTTTGCAAGTGCAACCTGAATGTCATATCTAATGACTTTTTCATATTTTCCCCTAAATATAATATAATATGAATCTGTACAATATCTAAACACTATTAAAATATATAACATAGTGAAATTTCTATATCTATATGGATATATAAGGTGGGGGTAAAAGTTGGTTTATAGTTGTGATTATACAAAACACAGAGTTCATTCTTATATTATTATTTATTAAGTATTGTATTATTTTCCATATGAACAACTGTAAACCTACTTTTGCCCCACCCTGTATAAAGGTGTTATATATATGGGGGGGTCACACTGTAATGTTCTGTAATTTTTTCATAAAATATACCTCACTCTTGACTTTTTACTCTCTTAATCATATCTTTTGATGGATAGAAGTTTCAATTTTAATTAGTTCTATCTATTTTAACTGTCTTTTCCTTATGATTAGTACACTGTCAAATATACTGTTAAGAAATATTTGCTTACCCCCATATTTATGAAGTTATTATACAATGTTATCTTCAGGATGTTTAATTATTGTACCTTTCATATTTAAGTCTCCATATAATCCATCTACAATATATTGTTCATATTGTATGTGGTAGAGGCCAAGATTTCCTTTTATTCATTTTATTCCTGTTAATGTCCAACTATCCCAGCACAATTTATTAACAAGATGATCCAATGTGATGCCATCTCTATCACAAATCAGGAGACTGTGTACATATAATGCTATTCCTGAACTCTATTCTGTTTCATTTGCTATTTGCCTATCCCACTGTGCTATTTATAAAAAGTAGCTTGGGTTCTTTTGAATTGTGTTTCAGGATTATATGATCTCACCTATTAGTGGAAACTAAACAACAAAAGAAATAAGTAAACAAAATACAACCAGAGACATTGAAATACAGAGTAAACTGACAGTAACCAGAGTGGGGGCAATAACGGGGGAAAGAAGGGGAAGAGTCATCAAGGAACGTGTATAAAGGACCCAAGGACAAAGCCAAAGGTGGGTAGGATTGAGGGTGGGAAGTGGGCATGGGTGCGGTGAGGGAGGGTGGTGGGGGGAAAGCGGGGACAACTGTGCTTGAACAACAATAAAAAAAGTAGTTTAAATCTCCTAACTTTAGTTTTTTGTCAATATTGTATCACCTAATCTTGATCCTTTGCATTTCCATATTTTTAGAATTAACTTGTCACACTGTCCCCCTGCTGTGGAATGAATGTTTGTGTTCCCCCAAAATTCTTATGTTGAACCCTAATCCCCAGTGTGATAGCATTTGGAGTTGGGACCTTTAGGAAGTGATTAAGAAATGAAGGATTAGTAAAAGAGACCCCAGAGAACTCCCTTATCTTTCCTGCCATATGAGGACAAGGCAAGAAGATGGCTGTCTATGAACCAGGAAGTGGGCTCTCGCTACACACTGAATCTGCTGGCACCTTGATCTTGGACTTCCCAGCCTCCAGAACTGTGAGAAATAAATATCTGTTGTTTATAAGCCACCAGTCTGTGGTATTCTGTTACAGCAGACCAAATACTCTAAGAAATCCCACCCCACGCCCCACCCCACACCACCACCACGAGTGCTTGCTGGGAATTTAGTTCAATTTGCTTACCTTGTGTCTTACAAACTATGAGTATATTTTAAGGCTCTTCATTTGGATCCATTTCAATTTCTTTTGAAGTAAACAATTTACATATATTTTGTTAGAATATTATTAGGTAGTTGATCTACTTTAAAACTTTTATGACTACTTTAAAAGTTTAATTTACTACTTGTTGCTTCTAAATAGAAATTGATTATTGTATATTGAATTGCATGCAGTTAGTTTTAATTAATTGTAATAGTTTTATTAATAGATTTCTTGGATTTTCTATGTATGCAATATTGCCCTCTCTGTAATTATAATTTCATATTTCTTCCTACTCATTGTATTTTTAACATATTTTTTCACCGTATTGCAATCTGTATAACCTCCAGGATAAGGTTAAATAAAAATGGGAATTGCAAGTAGACTTTTTCTCTGATGACAGAAGAAAGCTTTAAAGATATAAGCAGTAAATATAATGTTTCTGTATTTTTTGTGTGTTTATAGATGATCTTTATTAGATTAAGTGTATTCTCATCTATATCCTATACTTTGTTTTCTAAGAGTTTTCCTTTTATTTTTGACCACATTTAACTGCCATTTAAATATATGAAATCATACTTTTTCATTTCTTGGTTTTATCATATGCTTCTTCTTTAACCTGCAAACTTAGTGATTTATAATAATTGAATTTTAAATATTTATCCATATTATATTCCTGGTACAATTGATTCTGACCTTTCATATATCTTTGAATTTGATTTTCTGGTATATTGTTTATTTTTTATGCATCTATATTCATGAATTAGTTTGGGAGGTAATTATCATCATTTTATTGTACTTTTGTCAGATTTTGACATTAGGCTATGTTAGCTTTGTAGAATAACTTTGAAAATCTTCCTTATGTTATAGAAGGGTTTTTATACCATATTTTGCCATGTATAATGTGTACTTGGCCCCAAAGTTTTGAGGAAAAATAAGCATGTGCTTTATACATGGGTAGTACCTGAAATACCTTGTATCTGTTCTTGTGTTTTGTAATTATTTGTTTTTTAATATAATCTGTATTGTATTTTTTCATTACTGTTTAGTCACTTTATATCCCTCAGCTCCCAGCAATGACCAAACTGTTGTCCATGTCCATGAGTCCACAAAAACCTGGTAGCGCATTATACACAGCAAAATACAATGATATTAGTGTCATTTCATTTGTTCCTCAACTATTTGGAAGAGTTTGCTGTAAGAGTAAGTTTTGAATTGCAGGCTCAAATTCTTTATTAGATATAGCTTTTCCATTTACCCTTACCCTTACCCTTACCCTTACCTTACACAGCATTATTAAAATATGTTTTCAAGATGTTTATTTCATTTAAAATTTAAAAGTACTGACATAATATGGTTTCTAATAAATTCTCATAACTTTTCAATGTGTATAGAATCTATAATAACTTTCTTGGGGATTTACAGAAATCCCTTTTTTGATTTCTGTTATTGTTGCCATCTATCTTCACTCTTTGATCCTGGGATTTATCCATTTTGTTACATTTTTGAAAGAATCAACTTTTGGTTTTCTCATTTATCATATTTTTATTTTTTATTTATTAGACTTCCTCTACTTTCTTTGGATTTAATTTGTTGTTCTTATAAGTGCTTGAGATAAAGATGTAGAGCATTGATTTTCAAACTTTTAAAATACATGCATGTGAGTCTGCAAGTTTTTTATCTATGCATGGCTTCGCTTTCATCCTGCATGTTTTGATACGGCTAATCAGTTATCAGTAATTTCTGAGCATTTTCTAATTTTCATTGTGATTACTTGTTTGATCACAGTTTATTATAACTATATAGATTAATAACAAATATTAAGGAACTTACTTTTCTGTGTATCTTTTTGTTACTGATTTCTATTTTAATTCCACTTTTTGCAGAAAATAAAATCGCCTTTGAAATTTATTGAAATGTGCTTCAGACTCCATTATATGGTTAATACTGGTAAATTTCCAAGTACACTTGAGTATGTCTTGCGGTTTTGGGGTCCAGTATTCTATATATGTCAATTAGCTCAAGTTTATTAATGGCATCATTCCATTCCAATCAGAACCCCAGCAATGTTTTGTTTTGTTTTGTTTTTTAACATGTTGATAAAAATCTGATCTAAGTGGGAAGAAGCAGAAAAAGTCAGGTCCACCTGAGTATATTTTATTATTCTCATAACCTTGGTCGCCAAGTCCTGACCTTTTTTATTGTCCTCCGATATCTTTAAACAGCTCTTCTTTGAATTTTATCCAGCTTTTATTACTGTTCTCAGTAAAAGGGTTGCTCTGATGCAAGCTACTCTGCCAAAACTAAAATGTAGCTCCCCAAACACCATATTTTCACTGACGGCATTACTATTTCCAATGGAATGAGCTCTTTTCCTAAAAGTATCACAAAATAAATCTATTTCTAGCCTGGAAATGTGTTTTCCAGGTTGTTTGAATTTATTATGTAGTAATTTAACTAGTGTATTTCTAGAAAACAGAATGGATAATAAAAGAACAAAATCAAAGATTTTTTCAAGCATATAAGGATTATTCCTATGTAAAGAGTGTCGGCATTTGCCTCAAATCATTATGTTTCAGGAGGGCTGACCAAAAAAGAGATAGAGCCCATTGTTTTTCTCTGGGAGACATACTGCTCATGGCTGAGCCAAAGCTAAACAAGCCTGCCAGAACATAGGAACCCCTCACACACCAGCACCAATAGTTTTTCTACCAAAGTCAAAATGATCAGCGTATGTTGTATATGGATGTGGTGACTATAAATGTTTATGTGTTTGCATGAATGTGCCTATGTCACATGAATGTAGGTATACATATTTATGTGCATGCAGTTTGTGTAATGGCTTATATATGCCAACCAGTTTATCTATAGGCATCTAAGGAGAGCTATGTATACTTGCAGATAGTTGTGTGGGAGCTAGTCCCATCAATACATACATATACACATGGCATGGGTCAACACGTATCTGCAGGGTACTGTGTCCAAAGGGTTGGGCTCATGGATCTGGGGCAGAGGTGTCCAAAGATGGGGATATGGGAAGAGGAGAAGCATCACTTGATAGTGTGAACCGTGAATATTAGTGTGCTTTGGCACTTTTATGCCCATCACCCTGTGATATATCACCTAATCTCTTATGTTTATGTGCATTCTCCTAAAAGGTCTTCTGTCTTAGTATACAGACAATATTTCCATTTCTGCAGTATAAGAAAATCTTACTTTGGCCTTGATTCTTGTGAAACCCCCAAACTCCTGCTAGCTTCCACCCCCCAGAATCTGGACCTCCATCTTCGTGTTCTCAGCTGCTCTTCGTAGTTCAAACAAAAAGCTTCCTTGGACCACATGCACCTATCTGACTATAAATTTGACTTCTTTCCAGAGACTCTTGTTAGATCTATGAACTGTATCAGGCTAAATGCTGCTATGATCCTTTGAGTATTATTTTCTACAAGCACAATACACATTTCCAGGTCATTCACCTCTACCTACTATTACAGTCCCAGACTACCTTCCTACTATTACAGATTCAAAGGAACTTGTGGCTGCATCTACATGACGCACAATAGTAACAATCATTCACAAACCTCATTATGAACTATCACAATGCTATATTCATTCGCAATTTCTAGAGGCAGCAAAACTGCCTAAATTTAATAAGAAGATATTTTAATTATACTATATGAGAGTAGGAAAGATAGGGAATGTTTTAATATATTCATTATGGTAACTCCATATATACTTCCTGCCCTATTCAATTAATATTACAGAAAAATTCAAAAGAAACTTTGAATATACTCTTAGTAAAAATGATAATCTCAATAATTTTAATTTTGAAAGTCCATTATCATAATTTTTTTAATTTGAAAATCCCTGGAAACAATTTAAAATAAGAGATTTTAGAATTGACCAAATTTTGTGTGAAGTGAATGTAGTGACCACAGGGAGACATTATGGGTTCACTGAAAACAAGTAAGACTAAAATAATTTCATGTTCTTCTTAGAAAGTATGGGAAAGTGATGGTGGGAAAATGGAGACAACTGTATTTGAACATTAATAAAAAATGATAGAAAAAGGAAAAAAGGAAGTATTAGTATGTTGGTATTCCACGTAAATGCTATTGTCATTATTTCTCGATTCAATACGATTCTTAAAATGTAACTTTCAGAACCATTTGGAGAAAATGGAGAACTATGAAATAAAAGTAATTAGATAGATTTACATCTGGTTCAATCTCCATATCCAAAGGTTATCATTTAATGAATCAGTTTTAGCCTGGGTCAGATATCCTGGAAGGTAGCTATAGATCTTATGGATTTGGCAGTCTTTGAGTATTGTTGCTCCTAACTTTCCCTCTGGTTCCATCTAGTGGCTGATTATGCACTAATGTATGGTCATGGCATTCATCTTGCTTTGTGTTTACATGGAACATCAGTTATCTAACACAGCTGTGATTATATAACTTCGTGGCGGGGAGCTGCTTAGCCACTTCCTGGTGCATCTTCATTACCAACAATGAGAACCATTCTATCTTCAAGACCTCGGTTATGCTCCAAGTCTGAGGGTACAAGCTAACTGAGTCCACTCAAGAATCAGAGAGTAGAGAATCACTTTACATTAAATACCATGCAAGTCCCGTGAATTGGATTCTTTTGCTTTCTTTTCTGTGGCCTTTTCTGCATTACCCTTTTATTCTGCTTCCCCTTATATCTGTGGACTCCTTTTTTCTTTTATGTATTGTCTCCTGGTTTACATCGCTCATTATAATAACACTAGTGTAAATGTTGGCCCCAAGTGGATTAGAGTTTTGTGGATTATAAGTACATCATTAAGTGGCATTTTATTTAAATAGACAGGGAGTTTGCGATTTTCTCCTGACAGATGAAGACACTAAGACTCACGTATGTTAAGATTACTGATCAAGCTGTCACAGTTTATTGTGAAGCCTGGGCTCCAGACCAGCCCCCCCCCCCACCTTTTCACCTGTATATACACACACACACACACACATATAGACACACATCACACATATTATATAGACACACACAATAGATAGATTTCCATTTTATTGAAGTATGATTGACAAATTGTGAAATATTTAAAGTGTGCATCTTGATGATTTGATCCCAGCCTAGTCTTTTGAAGAATAATCTAGGTCTCTTTCTAATCATCATACTGCTTAGCAGAAAAGCCCCAAAGTCCTCAATGGCCTAATGGCAGGGAACTTCTTGAGTGCTTTCACCTTCTCCTCTAGCTGTGATGCCAACACATCAATTTTGATCAACAGACTTATGGAGACAAATATGCTCCTTGCCCCATGGGTCACTAGGACAAATTCCTCAGAGCACAGACTCACTGGGCCTCAATTTGAACTAGAATACAGTGTCTTACCCCTTCCCTGAAACTTCTTTAGTATCTACAGCAAAAAGGACCTTAACCCCAACAATTTTTACTGGACAGAGGTTGCTTATACTTAGCATTACCCTTCCCTTATCTGCTAACAGCAAGCTGCCATAGTATGTCAGGAATGAAGAATGTGTCCAGGGATCCTTCAATACACAAACACTACTCTCCAGCACCCCTCATCACATACTCATAATCACAAATGATACTTATTGAACAATATCCATGGCAAATAACTGTGCCAGGTGCTGGATCTTACCTAATCCTTCTAAGTCCTGAGATGTAACACTTCCTATATTTTAGACTGTAAGTCAGCTGAAACTTAGAAAAGCTAAAAAATAAAATAATAATAATACAGATAATAAGTTGTTGAGCTACGAATTGAAACTAAGTGTGTCTCATGCTCCTGGCACCCAGAATGATAACTCCTACAGGTACCCACTTCATGCAGTACAACAGTGATATACATCTTCCCCCGTATCTCTTCCTGCTCTTATAAGAAATCTATCTTAATATAGAACCAAATGGTCTCTTGGTCTTTCGAGGTCTTAGACTCTATGAACCAAATTATGAATCTTGTCTTACACAAGCCTGAGAAGTAGCAGAGTTTTGATAAAGATATGACGAATAAGCCAGACCCCACACTCCCATGATAAGAAACATTAATTCCGGAGCTGCAGCCAAGAGGGTCTTGCTTTTGTTTTCAAAGAAACTAATTTACACAATAAACCCAATGGAATCATCAGTGATAATACTTGCCAACATGGCTCAGCACACTCCAGTGGAGAATTACCCATCCCTTGTCATGATGAAAGGAAATTGGAAGGTCAAGTATCGCCATACCCTTGTACATGGATCCAATGCTGCAGGTTTTGGATGATTTGCTGTAAATTCCTTTTCCACATCATTGTTTCTGGTGGTTTGGGTTGTTAGCTAGCTGTGTGGCTTATAACTTAAGAGACCTAAAAGAAGGTTCTTTAAAAAAGGAACTTAGTAAGAAAACAAAATCAAATCTAGTTAGGTTCTTAAACATTTAGGGTTGAATAATCTTTAAAATGTTCACATGATAGTAGATATTGTCCAACAGAAGCATGTAGGGTAGTGATTTTCTTTAACAGCGCATGAACATTTGCATGTACTAACTACAATTAAGAAAATCCTGCAAAGACAAGCAAAAATGGTACTTGTAATCTTGTTCCGCATACAAACAAGTTTTGTTAATATAATACAATGTAATACAGGTGTTGATACAATACAACCTTTAATGAGGTTGCAGTGAAGGTATCATTTGATGAATGCTTACATTTTTAGATGTCCTCAATGTTACAGAAACAAAATCCGGCTTCACTGCATTAAGTGACAGTGCAAAATACCTTACACCTCTGTCTAGTTCTGCTGCTCTAATGCTACTTTCACAAAAGTTGCTGCTAACACTGAATTAACAACTTCTCTTTCTACTGTCAGATATTTTACATGCCTGTCCAGATGCAATTATAAACAGAAAAAACAAAATTATAACCTCCATATTCTGTCTAAAATAACCATTACTTTTCCTAAAGTGTTACTAAAATAATTATCAAATAATTCTTTATTCATTCTTTCAAATTTGAACACGTGGAGTAAATCTCACTGACTGAAGTCAGAGTCATAATAACTAATTGGTAAACATTTAAATTGGTTGCTGGAAGGTGAGTGAAATTAGTATTCCGAAACTGGATGCACAATTCATTAATCACAATGGTCATTTTCTACTATGATTATGGAAGAAATCTATTTTATTTAAGATTTGATGGACATAAGACATTAGGCAAATGTTCCACTAATTTTCTCAATGGCTTATTTTTAAAAAAATCTACCAAGGAAATTGGAAAAATCATTCCTTTCAGTTCACTCCCAATACACAGAATAATGTGTTAGTCTCCACCTCTGAGAAGCTACTCAATGAACTATAATAGTCATTTCTACCTACGGTTGTGTCAGTTCAGGCAGGAATGTTATCCCATTTATCATGCACCAATGAGTGACAGACCTTTGAATTAGAACTCTGAGTTGTAGGCTACTGTTTCTTTTGTTGAAACCCAGAGCTGCTTCAATTTTCAGCTCCAGGTGATAAGATATACTTATCTGCACCCCTATCTCGAGTCAAAAATCCAACATAATGTGGCTGCAAGGTGCTTACAGTGACTGGATGCCTCTTCACAAGGCATGTGGAGAAAAGAACATTGTTTCTCTCTGTGCACAGCGTCTACCGTAGTCCTCAGGGATATCAGCACCCTTGTCTTTATCAGATGCTTAGAGAGAGTTGCAGGGACGTCACAGATGTAGAGCCTTGGAATCACATGTATATAATTCCTAGATTATATATAAGCCCCTGCAGAGGAAGTATTAGTCACATATTTATTTTTCATATCTTCTGACACAGGTTGAGCTCCCAGCAGGCATTCAGTACATTCTTGCAGACTTGTTTAATTGTTTTGACTCCTGGGCAGCATAACGGTATACAAATAGGAAGTATATGAGGTTATGACTGTTACATACGCTAAGACTGGCTTCTGGTTGCAGGAGATAATCAGGTATGAGATGGAGAATGAAGATAGAGGGATGTGTGTATATGTCAGTGGCGGGGGTGGTTAGACTTTCCCCTCCATTTCAGGAGCTCATATTACTGCCAGTTTCAATACTGCAGGAAAAGCAAATCTAGAAGCATTTAATCTACTCCATTTATTTATTAGATTCCCTTCATTTTGTGGTAGGCCAAAATTCTGTAATAGGGAAATCATTATTTCAAAATAAACATGTAATATATAAATGCAAAGCATAGAATAAAAACAAATTTATTTATGTAGTCATGAGAGTATTTTGGAGTTAAGAGTCCTCAAACATCATTTATGTGAACTCCCTCGTTTTATGAATAAGAAAACTAAGGCTCAAAGAGGGGAAATAACATCTTCCAAGCCAAATATCAATAAAGATTAAGGATCTTGACTTTTAGTTCAGTGAGCCTTGTACTTCACAAGGTGCCCCGCATGCTCTTGGGTCACTTTTCCATTTCCAATCTCATGCGGCACATCAGTGAACTCATCATGGAAATGACATGAATGGGAAATGTCTTTTTTTCTGCTCTTCAGTGGGTATATATATAGATGATTTCTTTTAAGCCTTGTGATTTAGGAAAATACTTCTACCCATTTGTAGATTTTATAATCAGTTTTTATAATCATTTACTTAAAGATTTGCAATTTTAACTTTTAGACATTTCACTGGGTGGTTGACCATTCTCTTTTAATTTTGTCCACATTAGAGTGGTCTGTCTGTAATACAGACAGGCCTCTGAGTTCTTTTTGTCTGAAAAGGCATCCAGGATAATTTATACTCTTATAGACAAAGAATAGCTGCTTTTGGGCAACATTTAAAACCATACTTATCAAAATTCAGAAGGGAAGCCACACTTGGCTTTATGTCTGGAAATCATAGTTGCCCAAAACAAATAAAGCTATTATTTTTACTAATAATATTATCACTAGTTTAGGATTCTCACCCTCAAATTTTCCTATCCTGCATTCTTTTTCTATCTGATTTGTATTGTTTCCATTTCTGTATGTACCATTCACTAGTCATTGGTGATCATCACCCTGTGCTTAAGATATTAAAAAACCAGTTCAACAAAATAATAAAAACACACTTATTTACCATCAAAAATAGATGTGAAACAACTCCTCATAAATTTACATAAAGATTGGCAGTTATAGCTGTTCGTTCATTCCCATAATAGGATGTTCAGCTTCTCATGGTTATCACCTGCCAAACCATTTCCTCCCACTTCCTATTGCTTCTAAAATACAATGAATTTCCTTAATTTACTGTTTTCTTTTCTCCTGTAAAGATTTAATAATAATTTTTAATGATACTTCTCTTTGAATCATCAGAAAATATGGAGGTAAATGTATTTAAAATATAATTTTTAGCACAAATAGGTATTGAGTTCAAGGCAGGTAAGTTAATATATAATTTTGGTCACAACTTAGGATCTGCACTGTGCATTTTCTAAAAAACATCTGCACAATATTTTAATAATATTTTTGGAGACCTCAAATTATATGTAACAATGTCTTTTGACTCAACGATGGCAGAAACATAAGACTATAACTCCTGAGCACTGACAAAACAAAAGAATCACCCTTTTGATAACAGAAATGAAGAAACTTCCCTCAAAGGTTTTCTAGTGAATCCCCATCCTAATTCAAATGCCAGGGTAGATTCAATGAAGTTTATCTAATTTATATTCTATATTACTGTTACAGCAGTCTAAGAGCTTCCCAGTTGCCAAATTGTACTTGATTTATATTGTGCTCTTAGGCAGAGAGTATGAATTTTATGGGTTTGAATCTTTACATTCAGAGAGATTGTTTTGTGGGTTGATTGGCTGGGTTTGGGTTTTTGCACATGAATTTTAATTCTTTCTTATCACACAATGGATGTTTTGAATGTAAATGCTAAATATTATCATGCAAACTATTAGTTATGCCCTAAGGTCCAGTCATCTGCATATAAGAAATTCATGCATGTCCTTTATCTAATTCCCCCCAACTCACTCTCTCTCACTCTCTCTCACACACACACACACACACACACAGGTTGCCTACTTACCTGTTAGTACTACTTGGAAATAGTTACTCAACAGGCAATGCTAAATGTTCTCAATTGGCTTTAGAAAAGACTCAGCTGCACTTAAAATCCTCGAAGTCTGTGGCAGCATTTTCCTAACCTACTTTTTTTGAACTCCTGTGAAGAAAAGGAATGAGGTCACTTTGGTGGTGAAACTTCTCCTTAATAAAGCCTGAAGTCTCCTGGTGACCACTGATGCTTTCACTTGTTCTTGTGTTCACAAACCATGAGCCTCACAATCAATTTGGAGACGATTTGTATGTAGAAACCAAAGTCACTTATATTACAAGTCAAATTCTACCATTTCCTTTTAGGTTCTGGTGTTCTGACATCTCTCTCATTTCCATGACATCTTAAACACGACTAAAATAGTTCTACCATTGCTTCTGCAAGAACTTTATAAGGTGAAAGTCATGTGGGTTTTTATACTTTAGGTTATATAAGAATCACTTGGGATATTACTAAAATGCAGATTTTGGTTCAGTGGGTGTGAACTGAATGTAATATTTTTCACTTCTGATAAACAGTTGACGCCTCTGCCACTGGTCCATGGATCATAATTTGTGTAGTAAGGAACTAAGGGATGATTCTCAAACTTGAATGCTCATTAAAATCGCCTGAAGACCTTTAAAAAATCTATGTCTGGGTCCCATCCTCTGAGATTTCTATTTAATTGGTCTGAGAAATTGTTAGGAATTTTAGAAGTCCCCATGTGATTCTAAGTGCATCTAAAGGTGGCAATCACTGGCCCTTTCAGCCCTTTCTGTACCAGTGCATTTGCTTTGATATACAGAATGGAAGCAAATTAGCAATTGCTCTTTCAAAAGCAACAGAGATGGTACATCTCCTTTATCCATTTATCTATTGATGGACACCTAGGTTGCTTCCATATTTTGGTTATTTGTTTATTGCGATGAACGTAGGGGTGCATATATCTTTTAGAATTATAGTTTTTGCTTTCTTCATACAAATACAATGGAGTATTACTCAGCAACAAAAAAATAAATCTTGTCATTTGTGATGACTTGGATGGACCTAGAGGGTATAATGTTAAGTGAAATAAGTCAGACAGAAAAAACATATACCATATAATCTCATGTATATGCAGAATGTAAAAACAAAACAAAACAAATGAATAAACAAAAGAGAAACAGGCTCATAGATACTGAGAACAAGCTGATGGCTGTCAAAGAAGATGGTAGGGAGAATAGGTGGGAATAAGAACGTCTGGCTTCAAGGTCATCTATAGGTGCCTGATACATGCAGTTATTGGTAAAACAAAAGACAAAAACAAAACAAAAAACAAACAAACAGAAGAGGGATGCCAGTGGCCAAAAAAGCTCATTTGCTCATTCATTCACTTACTCATTCACTCATGTATTTGTTCATTAACAAGCACCTATTATAGGCTGGGCACTGGGGAAATTTCTCCCTCATGGAACATCTGTTCCAGAAGGGAGAGGCCAAAGAAAAAAACAAGAACAACAAAAACAAAAAGCAACAGAGCAAATGGCTTTCGTGGCGCATGCTGATGATTATAATAAGGCAGGAACCATATCTGATTACATGTATGCCCTGTTCTACTGCTAGTATGCTGGGCCCCTGTGACTGTGAGTGTGGTACCGGGATGATCATGTGACAATTGTTAGAAACGAAGAATCTCGAGCCTCTCCCCAAACACTCAGAATATAACCTGCCGTTTAACAAGATGTTCCAGATGATGTTTATGTACATTAAAGTTTGAGACTCACTACTCTAGAAAGCTCTGTTCCCTGGGCAACTTCTCTGTGCCAAATACACAATGCACCAACCAGTCCCATTATAAAGGCCTTGGAAGCGAAGAGAGGAGAAAAGCAGCCAATCCAAGGTAAATGATTGAAAAAAATGCTTAATAGAAACTTGTAAGCGCATTCCAAAATAAACCCACAACCAGGGTAAGTTTCAAATCTGTCAAGAAAGTATTTATGTAGCAAATAAAAAGTAATAATTATTATTGCTGATTTATACAGCATTCATTTTTTCTTTCTTTTGGTGATTAGTTGTGCAGGTGGTCTGTATAGCACTACAGTTCTACATCAGTAGTTCTCAACCACGGGCAACTTTGTTCACCAGGGGACATTTGGAATTTGAGTTGCCACAACTGGGGAGAGTGGTGCCTAAAAGGTAGAGGCCAGGTATATTGCTACCAGGGAAACATCCTACAGTGTAGGGGACAGACTTCCACAACACCGATGTGGCCCCAGATATCAATAACAACACTGAGGTTGAGAAACCCTGCTCTAGAGCATATCAATTTAGGAGGAGACACATGATTTCCTGAAGAGGCAAAATCTCACTTGCAAAAGTAGAATAAGGCAGTTAAAAATTTCCTCTGGAAAATCACTCAATTATGAGAATCGGAAGGATCAGGATGATATATCTACTTTTTATTTCTCATTAGTGTCCAAAGTGTCAAAGCCCAGTAACCATTTAGTAAACACCCTCATACTGGTGAAACCTTTAATCACTTGCAGGATTAATTCCCAATTTGTAAAATGCACAATTGTGAAACCTTCTGAGAAGTTCTCCTGGTTTTGCTCTTATCTCATTTTATGTGATCATGTTGAGTCTGTTCGGAGTTGTTGAAGTTCTTCTGAGGAAAACCAGTATGGCATCAGTCAACCTTGAACGCGGGTAGGAATACTTGTATGGAAACAGCCCGTTAACTGTCAGATACGGGACTCTATAGTGAGGTGCACAATCGGCAGTGACGGATGCAATTCTTGGGAATATCAGACCTAAAAAAAAGGTAGAGGACTCGCAGCAGGGATCTGGCAGGCTGACGGTGTCAGCCTCCTTAATTTCTCTGCCTCCTACTTAGGCTTGCTCTATACCCTCTGTCTCCAATGTCCAGAACACATCTTTTAGGGGTGTTTCATGTGACCCTCTGGTGTGTTAGAGGAAAGTATTAAGCCTTCCAGTGAAAATGTTCTGTGTAAAAATGGAAAGCAAAGAGGTTTGCTAATGACTGAGATATGACTTTCATACTTGGTTTGTCTACTAGATGCTCAAGTATCACACTGTGTCCTGAGGGAAACCTAGAGTCTCTCCACAGCTGTGACTTTACTAGTTCATTTTTTTCGATGTAGGGAGACATACTGTGGTTTCAATGTACTCAGGTATGTGGTTTTACCATCTCAAAATGGTACAGTGAATCTTCACAACATTGTTTGTTGGAATGGATTATAAGCATAATATTTGTTTCCCATCAAGATTCACTGGTTAACTTCGGCAAAGCAAAAAAAGAAAGTACTTGAAAATAGATATCAACTTTTCCTTTTAAAAAAATGATTGGAATTAATTTGCGGACCTTTTCAAGGATGACCAGTGACTGTCAGTAGTGCTACCTCGCAGTCATTTAAAGACGCCCATAGACACCCACATGCAACCTGTCACTTAATACTAAGTGGGTTTTTATAAAGAACAAGGCGGTAGTGTTGTTGAAAATAACTCGTGCTATGCAGATAATGTTATACAAAAAATTGGGAGGTGGGATTTTTCCCCATTTCTGGGTTGTTTTTTGCTGGAAAAAATATGCATCATTATAAAATCTCTGAGATCTTGTTGCTTTAATAACTAGACTTCAATTTCCTACATTATTTGAAAATCTCCCTGAGGAACATTTTTAGTGGAATTTCAATGTGTTTCATCAAAATCTTTTGTTCTCCCTCAGAGGTTCACTGGCTAACTCCTGATAAACAACAAAAAGGCATAATTGACATTAAAGCTGTTATTTTTTAAAAACAAAAGGTAGGTGTTAATGTGCTGGTATTTTCAGAGATGTCCAGTGACACTCAGTAGTTCCTACCTCACAGATATTTAGAGACACAGACGCACTCATATTTGGCCCATCACATATCATGAAATTATCCCTGTTAAAGTGTGTAATTCCATAGTTTTTCACTATATTCACATGGTTGTCCAACCATAATCATAATCGGAGAATTTATGTCACCCCAAGATGAAACCTGTACCTATTATCAGTAAATCCTTCTTCCCACCTACCTTTAGCCCCAGGAATTGATCACAAAGGGCCACATATTGAGAATAAGCAAAGATAACATATATTTACTCCAGAAAATGGTTTTCTTGGAATATAAGACTGAATCAACTACGATAACTCTAAGCTTTTATATCATAAACTATGCCCAATCTTAAGCAGTTGTCCACTTCACAAGGACAGCCTTAAAATCACCAAACCCAGACTCTAAACTCTTATAAATATTGTCTCCTGACTTCTTTTCTGAGACACTACTAAGACTCTGTTAAGTTCTAGAACTAGCCTAATAAACAGCTTTGCTTGATCCACAGGAGTGCTTCCCTACTACAATGAGTCTGGTACACTTACCTTTGAACAAGCAACAGAAGTTTCTGGTAGACTCTTGGAATCTACACTTAGCAGTCCCCTTACTCTCCCAATTGGGCTTCTTGGGCAAGAGCCAAAGAATGCCAGCTCTCTCTTGCTCATGCACCATGAAAAACACTCACACATTCTCGTGCTTGTCAAACTCCTGGAATGCGGGTTGATTCCAGTATAGTTCTTTTTTCTTCACTTTGACACCAAAGAGCTTGCCTTCCTGTCTCAACTGCCTTTGTGGTTTTCCTAGTAAGTAGTGAAATTCCAGTCACTTGACAACCTCACGGAACATATATAAGTATCTCGGCTCCCTTAAAATCCTTCTCTTTAAGCTTGTGCTAGGATCCAGCTATATCCACGTTGGGATTGGAGGGAAGCAAGGGGTGAGATCACAGCATGGCAACAGCTTCCTGTGAAGAAATCTCATAAATCCACTCTTCACAATTTACTCAGCTGTCTAACCCCCTTAGAGAATTCAAAAAGTTGAAAAATGAGCAATTTCGAATTTTCTTTGAAAATTTGAATTTGGTATGGCAATCACATTTTGGAATATCGTATTTATTGTGTCCTTGTGTGTCAGTCAAAACTCCCATTGTGACATTCAGCTACAGTCATCTTTGGGGGTGAATGTACCCAATGCTTCTTTTACTAAGAAGGGTATGGTATTAAAAATAAGTTTGGGATATATATAGTGTTACTTGCAAAGTCATGTGTCAAGAAGAAAACTGAAGAGAGCTTGAAAAATATTCTTGGTGAGATTAAATATCATATATAACAGCATCCTTCCTAAAATGTGAGGTATTCACTACCCGCCTTTCATTATATTCTCTTCCTAACTCGTTCTCATACTTCACTTGCCCAAAGAGAGAAAGAACTGAAAGTTCTGCTTACACCACTTGTGGGATAATGAAAATTCTAATTTTTATTGAGATAATTTTCTATGTAGATGCAAAACAACTGGAATGATTATGAAGTTTAAGTCCTCGCACCATGCAGTAGGACTGTGTTTGTCCAACCTGGGGCTGGAAAGTGCTACTGACTTCCAAAGTGTCCACAGATTGTGGTGGTAGCAGCAGTAGTGCAGCCTAACTTGGTATTCTAATGTACACCTTCACTGTTTGGGACCCTGAGGTGATAGCATTTTAATAGTCAACTGTAGATGGTAGGTAGCAACTCATATATCCCAATACTTTTTTCTTCTTGTTCTATTACAGTTGTCCCAATTTTCCCCCATTGCTCTCCCCTGCCTTGCCCACCCTCCACTCCCACAGTCAATCCCCACCAATATCCTTTTTTATCTGAATTGTTGCTATAATTTTGAGGTGCCTCTATTGCTGGCTTATCTTTCATTTATTTGTTTAATTTTTAAGTATTTGATCATGTTTATAAAACTATAAAACTATTATATACTATAAAATTAGTAAAGATAAAAAGTTATAGTCCTCCCCTTCCCTTCCTGAATCCACATGTATACACTTATAATCCTGTAACACCAATTTATAAGAACCTATGCACCCCAATGTTCATAGCAGCACAATTTACAATAGCCAAGTGCTGGAAACAGCCTAAGTTCCCATCGATAAATGAGTGGATCAAAAAACTGTGGTACATTTACACAATGGAATACTATGCAGCAGAAAGAAAGAAGGAGCTCCTACTTTTCAGGACAGCATGGATGGAACTGAAGAGTATTATGCTAAACGAAATAAGCCAGGCAGTGAAAGACAAATACTATATGATCTCACCTGTAAGTGGAACCTAATGAACAAAACAAACAAACAAACAAGCAAAATAGAATCAGAGGCAAAGAAATAAGGAACAAACTGACAGTGACCAGAGGGGAGGGGAGGGGAAGAAGAATAACAGGGCAAAGAAGGGGAAGGGTCTAGTCAAGGAACATGTATAAAGGACCCATAGTAATGGACAACAGAGTGGGGACTGACTGAAGGGGGTAGGGGAGAGCAATGAGGAAAAATTGGGACAACTGTAATTGAACAACAATAAAAAAAGAAAAAATAAATAAATAAAAATAAAAATAAAAATAACTTTGGGGACCCATGATGTAGCCCTGTGCTTCTCATACTTAATGTACAGACAGAACCTCCTTGGGAATCTTGTTAAAATGCAGACAAGCAGGTTTTCGTTCAGCAGGTCTGGAGTGAGGACTGAGAGTCTGCATTCCTTCCAAGCTCCCAGGAGAAGCAGATGCTGCTGGGCCTCAGACCACACTTGGCACAACTAGACTGCAGCCAGCCTCCGTGTCTCAGGGTTAGATCAGACTGGGAATTCTCTGAGCTGGAAAATTGAAACCAGAACGACAACCAGAATGCAATCACTCATCTCTATGCTGTCCAGGCGAGGAGACAAGGAGCAAACAATCTGGATCACGTGTTGGGCAGAATACGAGCGCTGGTTACATTGAAAAGTGGTCGTGAAGGGTCAGGAGGATTTCAAAAGGAGCTTGACTGGAAATGTGAGACACAGTAGGCAGGAGAAAAGAACAGGTCAGAAGAATAAGAGAGAATAATGGGAGGAGGAACACGGCAAGACCAACATAACCTGGCGTTTCTAGTTTCACTGGGTGAACACACTACCCAATGCCAGCTGTGCTCCCCAGCAATTTTTGTTTTGTTAGATATTAAAAGGAATTGAGGGGGTAGAGGATAGTTTGATAATTGGGAAGACACAGGTCCAGCCTGATAGAACATACTAATTCTGTTCTTTTCTGCTTATTTACAAAACCACGGTCACTATGACTCATTTGGGAAATTTTATTTTGACAACTATCCAAACTGATAGTAAAAGTATTACAGAAGTTGAAAAAATAAAATTATGAAAAAGTCCAGCTTACACAAAAATATATTTACCTTGTAAGTTTGCTGGAGCTAGAATAATTTCCAGTGTTTTCTCTATCAAAGACTACTCACCGTGATTTTGTTTGTGTAGTTAATACATAAAATTTTAGGAAAGTGTGGGGGTTGGTGATTTTCAGCAGTGCATTTTGAAAGAGCAAAGATGAGACTGGATAAAGAAGTGTCCATGAGCAGGAGTTTCCACTTCTGGACTTCTGTGTTTAGGAGAAACTGACCATGTTCTATCAAGATCTCCCACAAGCAACAGTGACAGAGCATCTCACCTACATACATTCCCCACTTGTAAATAAATACTCTGAGACCAACTGTTTAAGTGAGACACCGTGCAGGCACCACAACCAGCAGCAAAGAAATTAGTGTTTTTGGTCCAGAGACATAACCAAAAATAGGAAAAGAAAACAAATGAAAAAAAATAGTATATTTTTAGTTTACTCACTAAACTAGAGAAAAAAATAGGTACTTTTTACTTCTTAACTTTTAAACATTTTATAACAGTTCTGGTCATAAGAAAGCTATGGGTAATTTCAGAGGTAACTTACTGTCTTGAGAGTGGACAAATAAATGTGACTCTATCCAGCAAATATGTGGTTGCCATAAATTAAAATATTTACTTTATTATAAATATACAAGGTCTCTCCAAAAAGTATCCAGCCATGCAATATGAAAAATAGAGACATTTATTGAAGAAGATACAGGAAGCATTGTACATAGGACAATAACTCATCCCACCATGTAATATGAAAAAATACATTTATTGAAGAAGATACAAGATACAAGAAACATTGACATAGGACAATGACGCTTCGGTCCCCTTCAAAGTAGGCACCTTGGGACCTCACACAGTTCTCCCAATCGCGATCAACTGCCTCATCATATTTTCCTTAATCTCATCAACAGTCTGAAATCTGTTCCCTTTCAAAGGTGATTTTAGTTTTTGGAAATGCCAGAAGTCGCAGGGCACCAAATCTGGGCTGTAGGAGGGCTGAGTCACCTGGGTGATTTCATGTTTTGTCAAAAACTCTGCAAGAGATATGATGCATGAGCAGGCACGTTGTCGTGATGAGGCTGCCAATCACTAGTTACCCATAGCTGTGGCCTTCTGAATCATCCAAATTGTTTCTGAAGAGGAATGTTCAAGCTTAACATAAAATTTGGTGCAGATTTGTTGCTCTACTCACTCAGTCATTTTTAATGAAATGACCACACAGCACACATGCTCACTCAATGATGTCTACTGCCCCCACTGACCAGTAGAGTTAAGTTGTCATTGTCCACACATGTGCATTCCAGTCCACTCTCCTTGAGTGCCCAGTTACATCAATGTCACACAAACCATTCTCATTATATTAACAATGGTTGGATTTTTTCCAGACAGAAATATATATATTTACCCAAGACTAACATACTGGGTGAAATCTATGCCTTGGTTAGCTTTTAAAAATAACTTTCCTAGTTATTATATTTATATGCTGGTATCCTCCTTATTATCACTTCTGTCTCTTCTTTTGGGAACAGTGTTATAAGTGACTTGTGATACAAAAAATAAATGCAGATGAATCATGAAGATTCTTTAAATGAGTCTTAAATCTTATCAAAATAGTTGAATCATTTATGTCTCCCTCCCACAGGGGCAATATAAAAATTCATTTAGGCTAATTTGTTTCACTTTCTCTACCAGTTTCAGGATTTTTAAAGTTGAATAAACCTTCAGAACATTTCCATCTAAGGGATTGAGAACCTGTGTGTGTGACCCTAAGAAGGGCAGGTTGGGTGGGATTGGCATGCTCTTATATTACAATTTTAACTTTTTGTGCATAATGAAACACAAAAGGAGAAGAGAAAATAAATTATGACTGCATCAATTAAAGTAATTAAAACCTCAAACTTCCAGTCTTTCTTTATCTGTTGATTACAGGCCTTTTTCCCACTATACCTAACCAAACTTCCTCTGATGTCCAATTCTTGTCACAAAATTCCTACTTCAATTGACTGAATAAATATTACAGATTTTGCAATTTATAGAATTTTTAAGAATTTCAATCATGTTGATTTGAGGACAATCTTGGAAGGGATTCTATTGGGATACATGTGTATGGCAAGTCATTGAAGCCAAGAATATACATATGAGCAATGTATGTCCACATAAGGATCCTGGGTTGTGATAACAGTGGCTGCTTAGTGCTGTTTCAATTGGATATTTATTCCCCCAGGGAAATGTATTTCTGGGGGAGAGTGTGTTAGATTTCTGTTGCCCACAACTTCCAGTCAAGATGGAGGCATAGGTAAAAATGCCTCACCTCCTTGCACAACTACAGCAAAAAATTACAACTGGACCACAAAATAAATATCACCCAGAATTGTCAGAAAATCAAGCTGTATGGAAGGTCTACCACCATGGATTTAAAGAAGCCACATTCACCCAAACAGGTAGGAGGGGCAGAGAGGCAGAGCTGTGCAAAGAGGCACAGAGACATGGGATGGGTGGTGCCACATCCACATGTGGTGGATAAAATTTGGGAGGGATACCTCAGAGCAAGGGATCCCAGCCCAAGGTTCCAGCATCAGGAAGATACATCCGCATAACTTCTGGCTGTAAAAACACTGGGAGATGGGGTGGTGGAAGAAACTGCACTATTCTCAAGAGACTCGTCTTAAAGGCCTCACAATGGTCTTTGGACTTATGCACCCTCATCCTGTATGGGATTCATTACCATGACAAGGCTGAAAGGGTACCACTGGCATAGAGGAAGAAATTAAAGTGACTGGCAACAGAGTGAGTGATGGGAGACAGATTCCTCCTGGGCAAAACTCCGGAAGCCAGGTAGCAGCACTGTCCCATCTCAGAGCCCACCCCACAAAGAGCCACAGAGCAGTGAGACAGGTTGCCCCATGCCTGGCAATTACCTATGGCTCTATCCCATACAACTTACAGGTGCAGTTTTCTACAGTAGGCCACGCTACTAAGACAAGGAGACAAAGCAGCTCTACCTAATACACAGAAACAAACATAGGGAGGCTGCCAAAATGAGGAGACAAAGAAATATTGCCCAAATGAAAGAAGAGAACAAAACTCCAGAAAAAGAACTGGACAAAATGGAGATAAGCAACCTGTCAGAGGCATATTTCAAAACCCTAGTTATCAGGATGCTTAAGGAACCCATTGGGTACTTCAACAGCATAAAAGAGACCCAGGCAGAAATGAAGGTTAGTTACACTAAGTGAAATAAAGAAAAATACAGAGAAACAACAGTGTAAGGGATGAAGCCAAGAATCAAATCAACAATTTTGAACATAAGGAAGAAAAAGAAGCATTCAATCAGAACAGCAAGAAGATACAGGAAAAAAGAATTAAAAAAATACAAGGATAGGCTAAGGAGCCTCTGGGACATCTTTAAATGTACCCACAGCTGAATCATAGGGGTGCCAGAAGGAGAAGAGGAAGACCAAGAAATTGAAAACTTATTTGAAAAAAAATGAAAGAAAACTTCCCTAATTTGGTGAAGGAAATAGACATACAAATCCAGGAAGCAGAGAGTCCCAAACAAGAAGGACCCAAAGAGGGCCACGCTAAGACGCATCATAATTAAAATGCCAAAGTTTAAAGATAAAGAGAGAATCTTAAAAGCAGCAAGAGAAAAGCAGAAAGTTACCTACAAAGGAGTTTACACAAGACTGTCAGCTGATTTGTCAAAAGAAAAAAAAAAAACAACTCTGCAGACAAGAAGGGACTGACAAGAAGTATTCAAAGTGATGAAAAGCAAGGACCTACAACCTAGATTACTCTATCCAGCGAAGTTATCATTTAAAATTGAAGGGCAGCTAAAGTGATTCCCAGACAAGGTAAAACTAAAGTTCACCATCACTAATCCATTATTACATGAAATGTTAAAGGGAATTATATAAGAAAAAGAAGATCAAAACTATGGACATTAAAATGGGAGTAAATTCACAACTATCAGCAATTGAATCTAAAAAGCAAACTAAGCAAGCAGAACAGAAACAGAATCATAGATATGGAGATCACTTGGAGGGTTTTCAGTCGGAAGGAGGAAGCGGGAGAATAGGAGAAAAGGTGCAGGGATTAAGAAGTACAAATTGGTAGGTACAAAATAGACAGGGGAGTGTTAAGAATAGTGTAGGAAATGGAGTAGCCAAAGAACTTAATATATATGGCCCATGGACATGAACTAAGGGGAAGAACTTCTGGAGGGAATGCGGGTACTGGGTGCAGGGGGCAAATGGGAAAAATAGGACAACTGTAATAGAATAACCAATAAAATATATTTAAAGAGATATAAAATAAAATAAAATGAAGGTTTTTATTGCCCATAGAGGTCTTTATTCTTTAATTAATGTCTCTGGTGCAGAGATAATAAAATGGTCTTAGAAATTTGAAGTGTGGTTATACTGTGTTAGTATTTTGTAGCTAGCTTAAGGACTTACAACATTCGTAAGATTATATTGGAAAATTGCCAATATAATCTTTATTTTGTGAAAACATATTGGAATAACACTGCCTTTTGATGTTTTTAGATAGAAACTATAAATGAGCCTATACAAAGGAAAGCGATTTTCTGCCTACCTCAAAGACTAGTAATTGAATTGAATTGGCAATGTGTGGTATTTGAAATTAAAATCACCCACAAGAAACCGTGGTGAGCATCTCCCCTAGGTCGACGAATGTAGTGGAGGTGGATTCTACGGAGACAAAACCTCCACCATGCCCACTGTGAAGATGAGCTCATTTGCCCAAACTCATACTTCTCCATCTGTTGCCTGCCAAACAACTAAGTATAAATGAAAATCTGACTAACTTGGTTGATTTCGGTCCTAATTTTTCCTTGGGAGTCAAATTTGCTCAATTTGCAAATGTTATAAATGTTTGACATCAGTTTCATCTTCTTATTGCTCAACTTAGTACAACATAGCTAAAATTATTGTTGGTAAGGCAACAAAAGATAAATAATTGGGCAGGGCAGCATACTTAAATGACAAATGAGCAATACTAATTAAGAAATCTATATTCCTTTTGAAATTTGTTCTATGATCCTATGACCTGGAAGCTTTCTGCCTCTGTAGACCTTCCCCCGTGATGTTTTTCATAGTGTCTGGCCTATATGTTTTCAATTAGTCCTACATGCTATTTAAAGAAACAGCATTAATTTCTTTCCTAACAGACACTCTGTTGTGTGAACACCAAGTACTCCTAATGTTTCTCCCTCAATGCTGTCCTTGATGAGTGGTTCAAATATTTGAACTACTGAAAATTATCTATTTACTGAATATAAACAGGTGACTCCAACTCCCCTATTCATTTTAAATAGCATCCCATTTTATATCCTGACTTGTTGAAGAGAGTGCACTGTTTTCTCTTTGAATACTAAGGTAATAAAAATAACTTCAACAATAGAAGCCCACAATGTTTGAATCATTTTATCTCAAGTGATAAACAATATTTATAGTGATACTAAATTAATTTACAAAAAGAAAATGATTTTCTGCCTAGTTTTATGAGAAAGGCCGATTTTGGCATTGAAACATACTTGTGAGAATAATAAAAATGTTAACATCCTACTACAGAATTCTAAAAATCCACCATAAGATATTTTAAAGTGTATGTAAATTTATATTTTTGGTATGGGACAGAAGATGGGTGGGTGGAGATATGTAGGAGCCAGATAGCACAGAGAACACACTTTGTTACTCATAATGGCTCAGGGGAGAAAAATTACTGAAGGAGCTGTGCTATAGCCAGCAGACTCAGCAACAACTCTTTCTGTGGAGGATCCAGTGATGCATGGGAACCCATATTCTTGGGACTGTTCTGTGAAACACGGATTAAAATTTCAACAACATCAAAAAATATTACCACTTAGCAAGGATTTATAGTTAAGCAGCATCTTTCTCAGAAGTATCTTACTAGTCTTTATTGATGAATATATAACTTAGTTATTTAAAACCCCACTGTTTTTCTTTTGGCTATAACTACATAAACTCTAGGCTATGTCATAAAGATGGTTCTTCTAAGTTTTCAAGATTGGCTGCTAACTTATGAAGACTGACCATCAAGAAATTATTTTTAATGCCTTGATCCTTAGCACCATCCAAACATTGAGAGAAATGGAATCCAAACATCAAAAATGTTTTGAGACGTAATTCTAAATGGTTGAAACAATTATTTCTTTTAGTCTTATAAGGAGGAAATAATGCACACCCCATTTTTTTTACAGAGCTAGATAACCAAATATATAAAATATTGAGTCACTTGATAAGTGTGATATTAATGGCAAGTTTAAACAAAAAAAAGAAAGATATTTTAACCCAAGAAATTATGACTGTTAACTGGGAAATTTGGGAGAATGAAGACTTTAAGCTGATTTCTACCATCAAAATCAGACTCCTCCAATATTTAGGTCAGAAAGAAATAAAGCATATTGTTTCTATGTGACAGTATGTGACAGAAGCCATAAAAATGACACAAAATAAGTGATATATTAACAAAGTTCAGAGTGACCAGAAAAACTAACAAGGTGAAAGAGGCCAGTCAGCCTTACAGGTGGGTAGATTTTTAACAAAAGAATCATTAGTACTGAATTCTCTACAAAGTAAATAACATGGGAACAGAAATGAATGCAGTAAAGACAATGCGTCATCAGAGAATTGTGAATATTTGAGTCTAGCTGGATCACAGGACTCTTGTACCGGAGTAGCAAGAAGAATTTCTCTTTTGGAGAATTTTGATAGTCAGGTAAAACAATATGGGCACATCTCATGTATATTTGACTTTTTAAAAAATGGATATTTTCCTTGAAGTATTTCAGGAAGATAAATCTGGAAGTATAAAAAACGTGAATTGGAAATAGGAGGCTCTGGAGGCCGATCTGAAAAATATTGAAATAGCTTCTTCATGCAATGATAAGGTTTGAGCTTTGATGGTGACAATGGCAAGGAAAGACAGCACCACTATGAAAGGTCAGGAGAAGGAAAAATTCATTAGGATTTAATGACTGGCCTTGGGAAGGAGAAAACAAAAGTCAAAACAACAGAATTTCAGACAATAGTGACTCTCAGATCCAAGTAATTTTAAGAGAGAAACAGAAAGTATAGGAAAAGACTTGGTTGCTAGTAAATGACATATTGGCTTTTAACTAGGGTTAATTCTGTCAGTGTCTTTAAGACAATAAAATGGCATTTTCCTCCCCAAGGCGGTGTCGGGGTATATGAAGAGAATGGTGTGGAGGCTCCCCCTGACATGTAAAAGAAGGTCCTCAGGTGCGATGCCCTCTACCCTCCTGGCCTCTGGAAAAAGATTCCTGGTAAACATGGGTGGTTAACCTCGCTGATTGTCACGGCTGAAGTCTCTGATTGGTTCAGTTCGTTATCTGGTCTCTTTTAACTTGGTCAGAACAATTTCACCACAACTTGGCCTTCACTGCTGGCAGGTTACTGATGGCAACTGATCCCCCATCACGTGCTGGCTTGACTGCTGCAGTGAGCTCCCCTGAGGAGGCCAGCCAGATTTCCATCTGTGCCCTATGGGAATTGGGGCTCGGTCAGGAAAGGAAAACTTAAGGGCTTCCCTCTGTCAGATCCCATTATAGACCAAGTTCCCAGTCTTGTTCAAGGTTGGTGGGAGAGGGGCAGCCCAAGAGGTGACCCTTTCCTACATTTCTCAATGGAGAGTGAAAGCAACAGCCTCCTTCTCAGCCTTTACTGTTATTCTTATTTATCAAAACTCCATCCTTTCTATTACCCTGCAGCCACAAATGGGGAAATTGGTAACTGCTTCCTTCTTTCCCATGTTTCCTCATTTTCCTCTTCCTTCCAATGATTTCCTAGCCAGAAATGGGCAGTATTTCTCTATACATCCCCTGTGCTCTATTTTCCTTGTACCACTAGGAAGTGAGTACAAGAGCCTAAAGTCCTACATGGGTGCGGTAAGGAATAACTATAAACTGGCTTCATTAGGTTGACGCTTCATAGCCTAAAATCTGGACAATACATGCTTGTTAAAGACAATACTGGATTTGCAAGGTTGCCATCTTGTGGCTTAATCCAATTTAGAATATTATTAATTATTACCTGGGTCTTCTGTAACCAGTCACAATGATGTCTCAGGCAGATGGATATCTATGGAAAACTAAGTCAATTGCAGTTTACAGAAGCAGTCTAAAAGAAACTAACCTGTTATTTCAGGAGAGCTGATTTCTGAAGGTCGTGGTTTGGACTGCCCTCAGGGCCCAGGGACAGAATCTCGTGTTCAGTCTGCCCTCACGCTCGAGGATGCTCAGCTCTGGCCGTAGATCTCTAGGTCATTTGAGTTGAGGATGCCCCACCTCCTTCTCAAACCTTCCCCACCTCCCATTTGTTTTCATCCCTGAGATATCCTTCCCTTTTATTTTTCATAGTTCTCACCATGGGCAGTATTCAATCAACCCTGCCCGATAACTCCCCATTGGGTTGTCTACTTAAGAACCTGAAGGCTCTGGGACTTACCAACCTCAAGCCTAAGCGCTTGATTTTCTATTGCAACACAGCCTGGCCCCAGTACAAACTGAGTAACCGGGAACTCTGGCCCATGAATGGATCTCTCAACTATAATACTATCCTCCAACTTGACCTGTATTGTTGCCATCTCAATCCCCTCCTTAGGTTTAGTTCTCAAGAGCAGATAAGATTTTAACCTTCACCTGAGATTCCAGGGATTCCAGGCCTCTTTCTCCTAACTATGACTCCTTCATATTCTCCTCTCTCTAAACCCCCCTCTCAAACTGTAAAATACTCTGAATTCTCACCCTGGAGACCTGGGAGCTGCTCAGTCCTGGAAACAATTGGGCCTGCCAGAGAAAAAAATGACATTTTAAACTCAAGCTGCTTTTCTGCCCCTTCACCTGACACTTTAACACCCTCTCCATCTCTTCTTCCTACTTCTCCTCCTTGAATCTCTCCCCATTGTCCCCAGCTTCAGACTGGGTTTCTCCCAGCCACACCCATTCCTGCTGTCTCTTTCAGGAAGCTCCCAAGAGAAAACTGATCTTGAGCCTGACTAAATGTTTGCTAACCATCTTTCTTCATTATTAACTTCCAAGAGAGCCTTAGGGACAGCTGAACAGGGTACCTGCTCACCTCAGAATGGCCCAAAACAGTCCAGAGATTTACAGAGATGCCTCTCTCAGCTTGCTACATATTTGTCTTTCTGAGTGGGTTAAATCCATTCCCAGGGCATTTGGCTGGCACTCTCCTCATTGGTAAAATCACCCTCAGGCACAGGATAAACACATCCATCTCTTTGTATTTCTCTGCTGGTGTGGGTATAACTCCTGGCCCTCCATCTGCAGCATATGTCTTCTGCTACCAGGTGTCTGACCTTTCAGGGGCCAAAGTAGCCCTTCCCAGGCTCTTTCCTGCTGCTCAATTCCTTGGAGCTGAGACATTATTTCCACCACTCATTCACAGTCCTTAAAGCTTGTATTGAGAGTCTCAACAGGTCTTCTTGCTTGGTGTTTAGGCCTTTCCATCCCCTTTCCAGTCTTCTTGAAAGTTGCCAAAGGCAAATGAGAAAAATCTTATGCTTTTCCTATAAAAATTAGTAATTCAAATTATGTATATGGTCTTTATGTGTTCAGTCTTCATGTGTATGGCCTGTCTGTGATATGTGTTTGTCTGTGGGTTACATGTGGCATGTCTTCTGTCTCTGGATGACATAACTAGGGTGTAATATTTTATAGGCCTAAACATATTAAATACTTATATAAATTAAATGAGATCCTGTGGTTTGAACAAATTATTTGATATCAAAACCAGTTTTAAGTTTGATTAATGTCTTTTATTGTTATTACCAAAAAATATATTTGTTTTACAACAAGGTTATGTTATAATCTTTTAGTTAAGCTTGTTTGACACCTTTCCCAAAGTTTAAATTTTAAAAGACCTTTTAACAGAGAAATGACTTGGGTTGGTCCAATGGGCCCTGGAATGCCTCAAGGATTTATTCTCTCTCCTTATAAAAGTTTTTGAACTAATAACTTGACCTACTTAATATGCTCGAAATTACATGGAAATTATGTCAAGCAGAATAATAACAACTATAGTCTATTTGTGTATATATATATATATATATATCTTTTTTTTATCAAAATAGATTTTCTAGAAATTTCAACCTGCCACAGGGAGGAACCTGCGAAGATTCAGAGCCAAGTCCAAACAAGAAATTCTCAGGGGTAACAGGTGTCCTGTCAGTGACACTGGACAAGCCAACAGTGACGGTTCCCTGTACGGACATCAAGCAGTGGTAGTCTGGATTTACATGCCAGTCTCTTTGATAAAGTGAGGGTAATTTTAGGGAAAATTGTGTTTCAATGGAATTCACAGTGTCCAATTGTCACCCACAAACTGAATTAAATCCTAAAATCCTAATTTTCCTAGTTTTCTTTCAAGCTGATGTTCCACTTTCTTTCTTTCATCCCTTGCCTTAGAATTATTGAGAGCTACTGACGCATTGTCAGCCATACAGAATTTAACGACTACTCCACCTTTCCCTTTTGGGGATTTTAAGGCCAATATCTAGCCCTGCTTTTTCCTGGCTAACTCCTTTCCTAGGTCCTACCACAGCTTTTCTCTTTGTTGTTGCTTCAGGCCATGTCTCCTAAGGCACCTTACATCTTTCATCCAACAAAGCATCGAAGCTCTAGGAGACTCCTTTTGCAAACAACCCCCAGCTACAGCACTTGCCTTTCAGGCTGTCCAGTTCCACCCTCTCCCTCTTAATGACCCATACCCGGATCCACAGGCAGGGGCAACTCTATGGCCATAATACACAGGAAGTAGTTCCAGAAGAAGAGTCCTTTGTCACTACTCACCAGAACGAGAACAGGTCCAGATCATGAAGAATAAATTCATCTCAAAAACCAGAGGGAGGAATAATAGGACAAAAGCCACTTTCTCAGGCTCTCTTTCCTAGAGCTGGCTGGACCCCATAAAGCGTGACTGACTCTAATTGTTTTATAAGCCTTTATCCTCAGGACTAGAAAATTACTGGAAATGCCCTGAAGGCACAGAGGCTCCGGGAACTTACAAAACAGGACAAAGGAGACCACAAGGACAGGACAATCAGACCCTGCACCCAAAGATAACATCGAAACAAGCTGTGGCCAAACTGAAACATCCTGGTCTACAAACACCCCATTACCCAATAAGCTCGCAGCACTGACCCCTCAGTGTTGGTGCTGGTGCTGGTGCATTTCTCTGCACCTAGCCCTTTCCCTCTCTTGAAAAAGTAAAATAAAACCTTTACTCTCTGCACTTCTCTTTGTGAATTCTTTCAAAGCCCATGTCACCGACCACCCTAACATCCTCTGATTTTTTTTTCTGTTACTGAAGGGATATTTTACTGAGAACTCTGAGAGAGTGTGCTTCCAAAAGTTTTACATTCCAAGAGATTTGCTCTCTTTTTTAATGTCAATGAGCACGACAGATGGTGGTAATATAGGTTTTATATATATATTTTAGATTTATTCTTTAAAACTTTGCCTATAGTCATCTCAATGAATGATTATATTTTTCCAATCTACAATCTGATTCACTTACTCTATAATTCTCCATTGTGTCTGTTCTAGAACTATGAGGAAAATGCCAAGCATAAGATGTGAGCATTTCCCTAATCAAAGCAGAGAAGTGAAGATTGTAATAAGTCTATTTAAAGTGCTCTGGGGTCCGTAATAAAAATGCTAACATAGCACAAAATATACTATTAAACATATTTATACACTGAATATCCCCTAATGTTGTACAAATACTAAATCTTAACCAAAACTGGTTTCTATTCTGTTACTAAAATTCCATTTTTCCTACTTCATGAATTATTTCAAAGACTTTTCACCAGCATGTGATTGTAAAGTACTGGTATTTTTAATCCTCTGTAAATACATTCAAAGTTTAAACACAGTGGGAAGATTATTCTCTGTTAGAAATTTCGTACAGTTGTGCTGAGCAAAAGACGTTGAGTTCTTTTTCAAATTGGACATATGAATTTAAATAAAGTAAAGCAAACCCTGTAATGTAGGATACTAACCTGAGTTAAAAACCACTAGTTCAATGGTTAAAAATCACTCTTGTTTTAAATAAAACATTAAATTGTTGAGTAACAAATCGGATCGTCACCATAATACCAGTTCAGAGATCAAGTTACATGAATTTGGAAACAACTGAGTTGTACATACCTGCCATAGAGTAGCACTGACCTAGCAACTGAGCTCGATTTTCATTAAACTTATTTCCATTCACATGCACACAAAGAGCCTTCAAAATATTCCCTGTATTCTAACCAAATATGCACTTAAGAAAAATACTATAAACATTATAATTTCCATCATTCTCATTACTTCCCTAACTGCAGAAACATTTTGAGTCTTGCCTTGACTAACAGCAAAATTGTACTATCGAATGTTTTCAAGGTTTTGCATTTCAAAGGGCAGAGAATACTGTTCCAGGCAGTAATTTCTAGAAAGCATGATAGATTGAGGCAGGAGTCATAAAAACCAATCCTTTGATTCTCTCCAGTGATCTCATGTGCCTATGGTGAAAACAAACCTTTCAATATTTGGAACCATGTCAGGAATAAATTGGTCTTTTGATTTAACCCTACTCAACCAGACACATCACCAGCTGAACAGAATGTGACATAGTCTATGAGGCACTACTATTGACTGATGCAGAAAGAAAGGCAATAAGACACACTGGAGACTATGTCCCACTTTGCTGAGTTAAATAAGGCACTAGGATGATTACAAATGTCCAGGAGCCCTAATCAATATACCTGTTAGACTCAGAGAAGCCTTAACATTTTAGACTATCATCAGCAACGAAGATTGAAAGCTCTTATTAATTGATCTGAGCATACTATATTGTCACCTTAAGCAGAAAGAAATAAAGACAGACCTGGCAATGACACATAACTTTGGGGACAGAACACAGGGACAAGAAGACACGGAGTTGCAGGCCATCATGATGCATGTTGTGTGGTGATGTCAATCTGTAGGTGGACCAAGGTTCAGGAGAGGGCACCTCACTAGAGTACAGGAGACCCGGAGGGAAATGTAGCTATCTGAAACAAGTAACAATCAACATCAGAGAGCAAGCTGTGTGGCATGTATTCAAAGGTTGTCCAAAAAATTCTTAAACACTTAAAATGTGAAGTCTAATTCTCCTCTTCTTAAATATAAGCTGGGCTCAGTGACTAGCATCTAACTAATAGAATGTGGCTAAGATAATGCTGCATTTCTTCTAAAGCTAGATTTCAAAAGGCAATACAATTTCCTTCTAGCTATCTCTTTTTTAAGATGTTTACTCTTAAAACCTAGGTCATGTGAAGAGGCCCCACGAAGGTGTTCCCGTCAGCAGCCTTTGCTGAGGTTCCAGCACGCATCCGGAATCACCTGCCAGCCATGTGTGAGTGGAATTTTCAGAAATGGTTCCAACCTCTGTCACTGTCCAAGTACATGGAAGACTAAAAGAAAGAACTATCTAGCTGAATACAGTCAACACCTAAAACTGTGAAGAGATAAGAAAAACAAATGGCTGGTGTGTTGTTACTTTGTTAAGTATGGAAGAGTTTTCCGACAGTAATAGATAACTGAAACAATGGGATATTTGCAAGGATAATGATCCTAAGAGGTGGCTTGTTGGGACATTCCTGTTGAGTGTAGCATGTTACCCTCACATATTCCAGGGATTATGGTAGTTCTCAAGTCTATCACAGACATGAAATGCAATTTGTATAAGACAGTATGTGATTGCAAGTTATGGTGACATACGTTGTGTAACATCACCTTTAATATGAAGCGAAGTGATTTGCATATAATCTATAAAATGTTGAGTTAAAGAGTAGAAATTGTTCTTTGTTGTCCAGCACTGTCTAAGAGAAAGTGTGACTTTACCGTGTGCCATGAGTATTCTAGACAACTTGGCAGATACCCGTAATCTCACCATGGAGATAGAGGATATCCGTGTACAATAATCTAATGAAACTAGCCACATAATCGTTCTTTATTTAAGTTATATACTTATATCCCATATAGTTTCAGAACAGATTTGAGGAAGCTTAAAAGGATATATTCCTTGGAAAAGGCAGCATAAATTTAAAATGTGGCACAAACTTGGCTCTAATTATTTTAACATCCAAAATAAAATGTGAAATTTAGACAATTATATAATTCACAGGGTTCACAACATTAAACAAAACCATTACTCAGGAGTATACTTATCCCTAGCATAAAAAATGAAATAGAATTATTTTTCTTTTGGGGCAGGATCATAAAATGAGGTTATTATGTTTTGTAAATGAACAATATCTTTTCAATTACTACACAGGCAAGTTCTAGAATATTTCTTTTACTTTCATCTTTTTGTTACTGTCTTACAGTTTAAATTAAATAAGTAAAACTAGTTTTACTAAAAATAAACAAACAATAGAGAGATATATAGATTACGAGATGAAAAATACCCCTTTATTTTTGCCTCATCTTTGCCACCCAATTTGAAATGTCAATGTCATCAAACAAGAAGTTTTGGACTCTGTTTTAATTTGACAGATTTATTTATTTTGCAACAGCACCACACAGTTTAACAAGGTTGTTCCCAGACTTTCCTTCAATAAGAATAGTGGTCAAACATTTCTGAGTGTGTGAAACAAGTGACAAAGGCAATGATCTAGGCATCAGATCTGCTATGACAATCTAAGAATTCATTTCAAAATGTCTGGACGAATATATGTACCACATGTCATTCAAACAACAGTTATGAAATACTATTTTTGTATCAGTTGAAATGGTACTAAATGATGAATAGTGAATAGTGCTGAGCATAAAAGTATTTTATCTAGTAATTGTCTAGAATGTAGCTATTAAGCATTCAACAATAGTTCAGAGTCATAGATGTATTATCAATAACAGTGTAAGGGTATATATAGGTTTAACATAATTTTGTGAAACCATAACATGTGCCCACTGGTATAAAGGGATATTACTCTCTCTGAGGAGGGGTGGATGAGGGCAGAGCACACCTACTTGAAGGGTTAGGCTTCTTTCGATAACCTATTTGAATTGACTGAGACTTGTAGAGGACCTGGTGTCCAAGGCCCCAAGGTTCTGTCCCACAGCTCCAGTGATTTCGTGGTTAGCATTACCTTCATTTGATTTTGGTCAGTAAGTACGGCTTATATATTACTTTCCTACAGAGAAAGAAGAAGATCATTTGATATAAGTATTCATGTCTGTTGGCAGTCTTATTTCTCAGTACCAAGTAATTCACTAGCATTTTATTTATCATTTTCCCACATTTTCAAAGAATGTACCATTCACCTAGTACCTAATTACACTGACCAAGTGAATAGAATCAAATGTTGAAAGTATGCTGTGTTGTGAATGACTTTTTCCCTGCACATAATAAATATTAACTATGTTTGGCATTATTCTTGATGCTGACTGAGGTTAGAATGTTTTGCAAGACAGGCAGATCGAGTTTGTCTGGTCCTCTGAAGTTTATCTTCTATTTCAGAAAACAAACAACATATAAGTAAATACAGCCATTCCAGAAAGCATTATGATGCTTTAAAGCTGGGTTTTGATCTTGGAAAATTGTCTTTTAATTGTAAAGTATAAGACTAAACACAAGAGGAACTGAATATAAACATTGTAATCTAGTTTTGGCAAATTTATTTCTCAGGAGAGTACAGGTTAACAATTCTGAAGTTGCTATCCATGTGTACTGAGATTGAACAAACAAGTATATGCATGGCAGATGGTAGGAGGTTTCTCACCGTTGAAGTAGGAGGTTATACATAAGCAAGGAGGCAGAATAAACCCTTTGATATTGTACTGCAGTTGGACACACCAGTATAAACTCATCATTAGCTTAACATAATGCAACTGGACAGATACAGAAGAAAATCTAGGTATGTGTGTATATGGATTAATATGCATACATATATTTTCTAGCTCTGTTCACTGACAGTGTTTATAACCAAGTATGCCTTCAGAGTAACAAGCCCAGTCAGTGCCCAGACCATGATTTCTAATACCATTAAAGGAACTAGGGCATTTTTGGAGAAATGTTAGGGCACAGAATACACAAGATGAGTCTGGAACATCTTATACTACCAGAAAGTATGGAAGTGTTCAAACAACACAAAGATGAAGGCATATCAAAGGGACATAGGAGCCAATCAGAAAGAGTTCCCATTGGCCAAAGCTGAAACAATTTGAGCATACACACACACACAAAAAAATAAAATAATGCAGTAATGGATTATAACCCAAAATATTAAATAAATATCTGAGAGTTCATACAAAAACACAGACACAGTGGAATGTCTAATATAAATAAATGATGGGCCCTGGCTGGTGTAGCTCACTGGACTGAGTGTTGGCCTGCAAACCAAAGGGTCACTGGTTTGATTTCTAGTCAGGCACATGCCTGGGTTGTGGACCAGGTCCCCAGTAGGGGGCGTGCGGGAGGCAACCACGCCTTGATATTTCTCTCCCTCTCTTTCTCCCTCCCTTCCCTTCTCTCTACAAATAAATAAATAAAATCTTAAAAAATTTTTAAGTAAATGATGGAATAATAAATAAATAATAAATAAATAAATGGGAAAGAAGGAACACATCTCTGGCACAGAAGAAGAATTTATGTAGATACTCTCCACTCAAGGAAGTGGAGCTTACCTCCCAGCCGTTGAGTGTGGGCTGTGCTTCATGACTTTCTTCCAGAGAGAACTGTGAAGGAACCAGTGTGGGAGAGAAGAGTAGTTTAACAGCGGAGAAACCTGATAAACACTGTCTCAGCCAGCTTATCCAAGTTGCTATCATCAGTGATAAGTCATGTTGATAGCATGTAGTACCCTTGATCTATTCTAATGGGAATGACCTTTACCTCCATGATCTTCCTCTCTAAAACCCATAACCCCAGTCTAATCATAAGAAAAACCACAATTGTGGGACTTTCTACAAAATAACTCACTAGGACTTCCCAAAATTGTCAAGGTCATCAAAAACAAGGAAAATCTGAGAAACTATGAAAGACAAGAGGCGACTAAGGAAACATGATGACTAAACGTGACTCAGTATCCTGCCTGTGATCACAGAGCAGAAAAGTGCATTAGGTAAAAAACTAGTGAATTCCAAGTACAATGTGCCATTGAGTTAACAGTAATATAATAATGTGGGTTTTCCTGTTGTATGAAATACATTATGGTAACATAAGATGTTAACAATATGGAAAACTGTATGTGAGATATAATAGGAACTCTTTGAACTATCTTTGCAAATTTTCTGTGAATCTAAAAGTATTGCAAAATTAAGTTTATTTATTTTTTTAAAAAACCTGGGTTTTCTGAAAACAATGAGAGGCAGTGAGAGTTAGTTACTTTAGACTGGAGGTAGTCATGGAAGGCTATTCTGAGGAAGTGATATTTGAACCTAGACAAAATCAGGGTTGCAAAGTTCTGGAAGAAGGGCATTCTTGGTAGAAAGAACAGCAGGTGCAAAATCTTGAGGCAATAAGGAGTTTAGGCTCTTGAAGGAATAGGAGAAAGACCTGTGAGGCTTAGAAAATAGTATATGAGTGTTGGGAACCGCCCTGCCTGGTTTCAGAAGCTGTAACCCCCCATGGCTAAGGCTGAGTCAGAGACCTTGGGACCATAAGCCATTAAGGAGACAAAGCTTATCTCCCTGGCAGAGGCGCCACCTCTGCCCACTTTACCCTGCTGGGCCCTGAGTTTGACCAGTTAGCCAATGACAGGTGAGATTCCTCAAGGGAGGGATGACCTAAGACAGGCATGGTCACAAACAGGCCCACAGGGAAGGACTTGGGGGGCTATAGAAAAAGGGGGTGATGGACCCTCGCCCCTCAGCTTTGACATAGCCTGAGTCCTCATTCTGTCTGCAAGAAGTCTGCTAATCTCTTGGCTGCCTTACTTCCCCTGCCAGACTTAAGCCTGAAACAATGCCAGAGGGCGGTACAGTCCTGTGCTGGAAAGGATGGATTCCCTGGGGTGATCAGGCCTAAAAAAGAATAGATAAAACCCTGTGAAACTTGCTTTGCTAATACCCTCAATTTAAATGATAAGGGTCCAAGCCAGAAAGGAGTTTCTTTCCCAAAGTGTTATAGCCCTTTAGCTAACTGACCCTGACTGAGAATAAGCCCTCAGGGTTCTTTGTTTGTTATCTATTGTTTGATCCTTACTGCCTAACAATGACTGATGACCTTTACCTGTATTCCTGTACAAATTGAACCTAATAAAAGCCCATTGAGGAAAAGGTTCTTGACCCTTCTCCTTTGAGAAATCGGCCACCTTTCCTCCCCAAGCAGATGATGTCTTGGTAGACTCATTGTCATTCGTGGCAGCTGGGGGGAGGGACCTGTGGGCGGAGCCCCCCCAATTATTAAGCATATTAAATTGTAAGTCAAATAAAGTGACCCAGAAAAAAAGAAAGTTCAATTTCTATATCCCTCAACTTATTCTTAGTGAACTAATTTTGTCTGACCCCCAAATCTTCAATCCCCTGTCACAATTCATATCTGCGTGAATCATTTGCCAAGGTATTCCTAGGTATTGATAACTTGTCCCGCAGTTTTTTCTTGGGAAAATTACAATCTTTATGCTTTTGAAGATCAGAACCTCTCCCACTTCTTCAAAACACCACTGTTACAGAGCAAGGGGGTGGGGGTGGTTCCTTCACGATAAATTATTACAGAAAGGATTCCGCCTTTCTGTCTCTGGAGGTTCCTTCCCCCCCACGCCCACCTGCTAGGTTCGCAATGCCCGCCGCCAGAGGAAAGACGTCTCTCAATGCCAGAGACTGGTGAAAAGGAAAGGAATTGTTTATTCAAAAGTTACACAAACTTAGAATAATGACCTAATGTCTTCAGTAAGATACTAAAGTCCTCTAGAATACCCACAGATGCACAGTCCTTCCCTCTCCCTGTGACCAGTCCGGGGTACCGTGTCTCAGGAAAAGAAGTAGAAGTCCGTGATTCAGGCCCCCCAGCACCATCAGCTGTGTGGCTGCTGCGATCTCCAGTTAATCCAAAGCCATGTGGCACCTTCTCATGGCCCAGCAGCAAGAGTCCTTTCTCCCCTTTCTCTATGGCTGCAAAGTCTCTCCTGCTGCCTAAGCCGCGTGGCAAGAAGAAGCACCCCAAAACCACACGGTCCTCTTTACTCTCCTTCAGAACCGCGTGGTCCTTTTCCCCACTTCAGAACCACATGGACCTCTATCTATCTACTTGCTTCAGAGCCTCGTGGTTCACTCCTTCCTTCAGAGCTGCATGGTCTCTTCTTTCTCCCCCATAACCTTGTGGTCCTCCCTACTCTTTGAAGCCGCGTGGTCTCTCTCCTCTATGGCTGCCGGGCCTAGGTTTAAATCCCAGTGCCCATCTTCCTTTGCAGCCCCATTTCTGACTCCTCCTACAGTCAGCTACACCTGCCAGCATCTCTGTATTCTTCCAGCTTTACTGGGCTGCCATAATAAGTCTGGGCAGGTGTGGCCCCAAGGCATGGAGCCAATCATCTCCACGCTCTCACGCAGGTCCTGTAACCAGGGGGAGTTGCTTCCCGTGGAAGTCACGCCCATCCCCCTGGCTCAAAGCAAGGCCACAGCTATTTAACATATCTATGAAACCAGTTAAAGGTTATAGATATGTTAAATGACTGTGCCAAGGGTTAGCTGCAAAGCTCTTGCTACCCAAAACAGCTCTGAATGGCCCTGTTCCATGTGTCCCATCCCCCTTGGCTCAGGCCTGTGGGGGTGAGGACATCCTATACACATTTTTCTAATATTTCCTGGACACCCCGAGTCCTGCACCCCATTACAAATCCCTTCTTGGGGCCCTCCTCTTGGCTGCACCCTGCTTCACCACCACTCCGTACCTGTGATTGCTCATTGGTTACTGGCAGTCATTCGGTAATTTACGGCAATGAATCTCCTTTTAGTTTAAGTAGCAGGTTGGGATAATCATCCTGCGATCCTGGAGTTTGGCCAGCATGTTAATATTGGAGAGCTCTACCTGGAATTGAACATCTCTTCCTTGGATGCACATGGCAATGAGGGACAGCACTGTCATGAAGCATCTGCTTTGTGTCCTGCTAGGTCAAGAAAATGGAGGGAGTCAGTAAAGGAAAGGCATAAAGACATACAGAAAGGCAACAACTCCAAGAAGTCATTCTGGCCAAGGCATACAAGAAGCCATAGTTCTTTGTGAGAACTCTCGTATGATGGCATGGACTACAGTCAGTATTAAATTCTCCAACGTGTAGATCAGGTTTTATGTGTATATACAACAAAAATTATTGCAGACCATATTTCAATGGTGTACAATGCCCAAATATAAAGACCAGCATTTACTAGTACTGTTGTCTACAAGGGAGATAAAGGAGCAGCTCACCTTGTACTTTTAGAATGGAATTATGTATTTAAAAAGCTCATTTAAGCTTAAAAATAGCCTTCTGATAACATGACCCCATTTACAACACAGGAAACAGCGCTCAGAGAGTTCAAGCATTAGGAGGAACCATATAAAAGTGCCATTTTTGTGGGTCAAAAATGCAAATATCAGTAGTTTTATACTTAGTCTATTCTGGCCAAAAGTCACAGTGTTGGTAACAAAGCAGATCTTGTTCTTTTCATTTCACTACACTGCATTTTTAGGATGGCAATAATTTTTAAATATATATTATTGATTATGCTATTATAGTTGTCCCATTTTCCCCATTTTATTCCCTTCCACCCTGCACACCCCATTGCACCTGCATCCCCACCACTTAGTTCATGTCCATGGGTCATACATATTAGTTCTTTGGCTTCTACATTTCCTACACTATTCTTACCCTCCCCCTGTCTATTTTGTACCTACCATTTATGCTACTTATTCCCTGTACCTTTTCCCCCATTCCCCCTCCCCCTCCTTGCTGATAAACCTCCATGTGATCTCCATATCCATGATTCTGTTCCTGTTCAAGTTGTTTGCTTAGTTCATTTTGTTTTTGTTTTTTTTTTAAGGCTCAGTTTTGATAGTTGTGAGTTAGTTGTCATTTTACTGTTCATATTTTTGATCATCTTCTTTTTCTTAAGTCCCTTTAACATTTCATATAACAAGAGCTTGGTGATGATGAACTCCTTTAACTTGACCTTATGCAGGAAGCACTTTATCTGCCCTTCCATTCTAATGATAGCTTTGCTGGATAGAGTCATCTTGGATGTGGGTCCTTGCCTTTCATGACTTTGAATGCTTCTTGAGAATGGCAATATTTTCAGTAATATAAACATCTGGACAATGGGCTTTCTGACTTTTTGTATGTGGCTTGCAAGCAATGAATGGTCTGAAAAATATTAGAAAATCAAGGATATTGCTCATTTGGTATTATGTTGACAAGAGTTGTTAGGTCTACTGCTTATTAGCACTACCTGATTGATAAAATACGTTTTCCTGGACCACATACCTGGTGATTCTGATTAAGGATGTTTGTAACAAGGCTCAAATCCTGTATTTCAATAACTACCTAACATAGTTCTGATATACCTAATTCTGGAGAGTTATTGGGGATTCAGTGAGATAGAAAAAGAGACAGTTGTGATGAATTGGATGTTTCTCTTTGTGTGCAGAGTGTTTGAACACCATGCAGTTACACTTTGAGTCTGAGTATTGAGTTTGGGTGCTACGAATAGGAGATTCAATGATTAAGCATCAGGTTAATGCTCAGTGTACATCCATACACAGCTGGCTATGACTGCATCTTCAGCTCCAGCTATACTGAGAACACCTGCTAGGGGGTGAGTAAATTAGAATGAGTAGATTCCTTTCTGCCTTCTCACACTCTCCTGCTCCCTCTTCTCTAATGTCACCAGCCCCCATTTTCTATTCTCCTTGACATTTCCTGAAGCCAACAGCTGCCACTAAGTAGGTGTGACCAATCAGATTTCTGGTGGGAGAAACATCCCAGAGATAAGCCATTTTGCACACAAACTTAAAAAAAAAAAACTATTTTGATATTACATTAGAAACCTTGTTTGTTAACCAAAGAAAATCTGTATGCTGTCTCTTAGTATATACAGAGTAAAAAGCAAATAAAACGAAAAATAAGGTAATTGTCTTTCCTTCCTTCAGATTTATATTCTATTTTCTTTGACCATTAGTAAACTGGCTTTTTATTTATTTGCTTCTATAACTCAGCAAGTTTGGCTTATATGCTTCCCCAAAATAGCAAATGATTATATTTTCTCTGTGTCAGTCATTTATCAATGTCTGACAGGGATCTGAGGTGTTCTCTACCTAAACCTCTTCCCACCATCCTGCAACACACACACACACACAAAAAAAAAAATCCTGTTTTTCTCTACATTTACATCCCCCAAATTTAGAGGATTGGGGAATAGGAATGAGGTTTTAAATGTTTCCCTTTCATCACCATTGACTTACAAATAATTAGGTGCTGTTTGTAAGTTCTACATACCTAAATAAGATTTAAAAACAGTCATTCATTCCAGGACATTTACTGAGTGCATATTATATAGCAGATGTGCTAAATCACTGGGATGTATCCCTTCAAAAAGCTAGGCAGTATTCATTGCTTCTTGAACTTTTGTTCTAGGAGGGAAAATGAACATTAAACATTTCATTGAGATGATGATGATTGTTATGAAACCCAGAATACCACCAAGGGAGAATGTAGTGGGGAGACATAACCTAATCTGGGATTCAAATAAAGCCCCCAGGATGACATACTTCGCATATTGGTGGGGGCAGAAGAAGCAAAGGGAGAAGGTGGCAAGAAATTAGGTGAAATTAGGAGCAGGGGCCAGATTGGAAAGCTAAGCAGCATTGAAAGTCCTTGATGACTCATTGAAAAGTTTAATATAGAATTTAATAACTTCTTTCATTCCACTGTTAGTTCACCATCTTCAAATGAATGGACTATTTGCTTCGCAATGTATTACCATGTGTATAGGGTTCACTTTCAAAACATTTTTGCAACTGTCTAAAGTTGCTTAAATGTTTAAATCTATTGTACTATTTGTAAAACTAGCTTCATCCCCTCCTTAGTATATACTTAACAGTAACCATGTTTCATAGGTGTTTATGTGACAATTGATAATAATACAGTGAGTTAAGGAATCCTCCAATGGACCATCTTACTCCAAATTAATTTTGGCTCATGGGTGAGAATTTCTGGAAAATCCATTGATTCCAAGAGATCAATGCATTACATATAAGAAGCATCATTTTTTTTGTAATTTACTGATGATTTCATATAGTTCAGAAACCAGTCTTACCTAAATCAGGATATATTTAACCTCAGCAGAATCCTTTAGCCCATTTATACTCTCAATATCTCATTCTATACCTATGTTAATGCTCTTACTTATAACCATTATTTTAAAGCAGGAAAGGGATTTAGAAATAATTGAGTCCATACCACTTCCATTCGGAGACACCAAGAGGTTTAATGATCAGCCCCAGGTCACACTATGGGTTAGGACAGAGTGGGGCTGTGTACACTGGTCTCCTGCTTTAGTTTCAAGTTTTGACCATGCCATGCAGTGTGGGGAACTATTCCACGCATGGGAAATGTGGCTCAGCCCCCACTCGGAAAAGCCAGTGGGGAGCAAGGTTGCCGGGCAGGACCCACGCCCATGGACAGGTTCTCCCATGGGGAATCAGGCCTGCATTGTACCTTGACTGCTGTGAGACTTGCTCTTGCTAAAACTCCCTCACTCTGAATTGAGGCAGCAAATGTTTACTGAGTATCTTTATCTTCCTAAAATCTGTGCTAAACCACCCAAGTATGGAGTGTGAGCAGTTTCCCCCTTGAGCTGTAACATCCTTCTCTTTGAAGTAATTAGCAGTATCCTGTCCTTTGTTGTCCTTAAAAGGTAATCACCTGTGGTGAACCTGTGCATAGTAAATGAGCACCATCCTCCATGTAATATGCCCAGAAAAGCAATAAAAGCCTGTCAAGGCAAGGGTCGGGGAGCTCTCCTCTTGAGAGAGTGGCTGCACCGTCCCTTTTTCTCCACAGGATTTCTGTAGTCCGTGTGTGTGTATTTGTATATTGCAGCCACAACACTGTTACAGAGCAAGGGGGGGTTAGTTCACGATAAATTATTACAGAAAGGATTCCCCCTTTCTGTCTCTGGAGGTTCCTTCCCCCCACGCCCACCTGCTAGGTTCGAAATGCCCGCCGCCAGAGGAAAGACGTCTCTCAATGCCAGAGACTGGTGAGAAGGAAAGGAATTGTTTATTTAAAAGTTACACAGACTTAGAGTAATGGCTTAATGTCTTCAATAAGATACTAACGTCCTTTAGAATACCCACAGATGCATAGTCCTTCCCTCTCCCTGTGCCCAGTCCGGGGTACCGTGTCTCAGGAAAAGAAGTAGAAGTCCATGATTCAGGCTCCCGGCACCATCAGCTGTGTGGCTGCTGCAATCTCCAGTTAATCCAAAGCCATGTGGCACCTTCTCATGGCCCACCAGCAAGAGTCCTTTCTCCCCTTTCTTCCTGGCAAAGTCTCTCCTGCTGCCTAAGCCACATGGCAAAAAGAAGCACTCCAAAACCTCGTGGTCCTCTCTACTCTCCTTCAGAACCGCGTGGTCCTTTTCCCCATTTCAGAACCACATGGCCCTCTTCCTTTCCCCTCACAACCTCATGGTTCCCTCTATTTACTTCAGAACCATGTGGCCCCCTATTTACTTCAGAGCCGCATGGTCTACCCCTCTATGGCTGCCGGGCCTAGGTTTAAATCCCAGCGCCCATCTTCCTTTGCAGCCCCATTTCTGACTCCTCCTACAGTCAGTTACACCTGCCAGCATCCCTGTATTCTTCCAGCTTTACTGGGCTGCCATAGTAACTCCGGGCAGGTGTGGCCCCATGGCATGGAGCCAATCATCTCCAAGCTCTCCCACAGGCCCTGTAACCAGGGGGAGTTGCTTCCCAGTCCCATCTTGGGTGGAATTCGCTCCCATCCCCCTGGCTCAAAGCATGGCCACAGCTACTTAACACATCCATGAAACCAGTTAAAGGTTATAGATATGTTAAATGACTGTGCCAGGGGTTAGCTGCAAAAAGCTCTTGCTACCCAAAACAGCTCTGAATGGCCCTGTTCCATGTGTCCCATCCCCGCTGGCTCATGCCTGTGGGGGTGAGGACATCCTACATACATTTTTCTAATATTTCCTGGATACCCCGAGTCCTGGACCCCATTACAAATCCCTTCCTGGGGCCCTCCTCTTGGCTGCACCCTGCTTCAACACCGGATCCTGCGGCCTGGGATTCGCATCAATGCAGCTTTTGCCAGTCCTCAAATGCAGGTTCACAGGCTATCCTCAATGCATACTGAAAATGTGGGACTCAGGACATGTTACAATAGTTACTGTGTCAGGAGATTTGATGTATGACATATACTTCTACACCTGTAATCAGAAAATAAAACCAAAATAAACCCCCTCCCAAAGTAAACCCCAAACTTTATTTTCCTTCTTGAAGAACAAGGATCACTTGGACCTTAATACCTAAAAAAGGTATATTCAATAATTATTAAGGTTCAAATACTGGCAGTAATTTCCACTAAAATATTTTTTTCTTTTTTTGATAAAAGAAAACTTGTTACTAAAAACTGCGAAGGCTTTTACAGAATGTAAAACACCTTGTATAAACCCATAACTTGATGGTATAATACACAATGAACTTAAATTGAATGCACACCATTTTCTTTAAAGATAATCTAATTATGAAAAGTTAAGGAATAATGCTTGGCACAATCTTATAATTATTCCCCAAATATCCTTTTCAAAAGTGAGAACAACGTGCATTTGCTCATTAAAGAGGAGCCTGTTGCTTCCATTCATTTCAACAATAGTAATTTAACTTGGTTTTTGTTATTTACTACGACATACTCAGTGGGTTACGTACTCCCCGGGTGTTCAATAAATGGTTGCTGTCGGACTGACTGACAGTTGTGCTTGATCTCCTAAGGACTACTGTAGCACGCACAAATAGATACACAGATGTTGAAAGGGAGTAACTCATACATTTATGAAGGGAAGCAGAACAGAGGTGGAGGTTGGAGGTCATCAGCAAGCTGAGACACTAAGTCCTATACGTGCTTTTTGAAATTCATGTCTGTTAGTTATTTAGAAGCATTTGTAGGGAATTAGTAAATCTGAGGTATACAAAAAAGTGTGACAAGTTACTGATATTGTTAGATAAACAAAACAGAGTTCTATCTTGGCCTTTTGTTTTCATCCCAAATATTTTTGTAAATTTCAAGAGGCAAGCAAAACTTACCAATAGCGCATGCCAGGCCCTAGAATACACCTAGAATATCTATAGTAATTTCCCATGGGCCAGGCTCTGTGCTCTGGCTGTGCACGTAATGACAGAAAAGACAATTTCTTCCTGAATGCACTCCCAAATCAGTGATACAGGTGAGGTGTCTCCCTCACTTTGGACACCAACCAATATTAACCATAACTTTTATTCACTATATTCTCCTGCTCTGACATCTTGGGGTCTTACTGACCCTGGAGGGACTTCACTCCCAGAGTTAGCTATTTTCTAAACCTCAATAAAGGCTCTAGCCCATGTGTTCCTCCTGCTCCCTCTGCCACCTCACTAACCATGGTACTACCTTGTGTGGCCCAGAATGGCATGCTGTGCCTCCTGTTCCAGGAAACTCTGACTAGAACAAACTTCTTTCTTCATGACAGTCAGATCCATGTCTATGAGTCTTACCATTCCTGATTAAAACAAATCCTGGGCACCCTGAGAACACAATTCCACCAAAGCATTGTGTGCTTTCAACTAAGGGCTCTGAGATTATTTGGGGTCAGTGGGGGGCATGAGTGTGGATGGCCAAGGCAACAAGTATCTACAATGTACAGACAGCTACATGAGTCGTGAGTTCTTCATAAGTAAAGGAAAGAAAGGGCCATGAAATAAAATCCAAAAGAACTAGATGCCAATATATCTAGTGAATAAAAGGCAGTAACTTTAAAGGACTTATTAAAGATAAAGCTGAGTGCCAACCTCTAAATGAATTTCAAGGAATGAGACAGTTTGTCCATATGGGTTAGATTTGTATTAATTTTGTTGAATCCATTCTTTGGAAATCATATAGCAAGGTTTTTCAGAAGATGGGTGAAAACATCTGTGGTCAGAAAATACCAATGGTGGTAGTTGAAAGTACTTGCATTTTGAAGGATTAGGATGAACCTCAGGAATGAGGTATTTTTATGTAATCTTGAAAATAATGAACATGTTAAGGACTTAAAAGTTTGCAGTCGTGCATACTTTGGGAGCCAAAAATCAGTATTAATTAGCATTATTAAAATGCTCTCAGTGTGCTCAATATTTTCAAATACATTTTTCTACTCTTTAGAAATAGATTTGTGATTATGAATGCTGATTGAATTAAGCATGCCTTTTTTTGTACAGAAAGAGCAGTAGTAAAAGAAAGAGGATGATTTTTGTCAGAATGGGTGATAAAATTCTCCCTTCTTCGCATAGAAAAATGCCCATAGTTTCCATGATCGATTTGCATGAAGACCATTCATAATGAAATTATATGCTTAATAGTAGCTAGTATGTAGGCCTTCTGACAGCTGGTATTACAAAATCACTCGCTCAACACTTAGCTGCCCCTACCTTCCTCCCATTCACATGCTTCATGGAGGTTATTGAGTAGACAAGGCAGATGCCCTGTGCTTTGTTTTTGTTGTTGCTTTACCCACACTGATTAGGTCTGTGTATATATATTACATAGTTTCAGACATTATTTAGTTAATCAAGCCAATAAAGAAAGCAAAAGAACAAGTAGCTTAGAAATTGGCATTATGAAAATGATTAGTGTAATGCATTTGCTGTTCAGCATGGAGGTTCACACCATTATGTGTATCATGAGAAAAATCCCTTGAAATGCTGCAGCTGTGAAACCTAATGAAAACCCAGAGTATCTGTACCGTGACAGACATTCATTGACAAAGCCCTGGTGCTGGCCCACTGGTGGGCATGGAGAATGTCGACCAATGTCTCCAAGAACTTCCTTCAGACATTCCAGAATCATTAGGACTAGCCCCATGGCAAAACACATTTATCAAGGCTTTGCGGCACATTGTTGATTTCTTTTTTCTGCAGCCGATGTGCAATAGAATAGAAGGACATGCATTCTGAAGTCACAGGTCACATTGCCTAAGAAAGAAATATACATAACAAAAATCTATTGCTAATACAGAAGTGAAATTCTCACTGGTCTATTGTAGCAACAAACCATCAAGTGCGAAAAATTAGAAAATAAACTCTCACGCAGATGAAAGGAGTCATGAAGCCCACACATATATTAGATGCTTAGAGAAAGAGTGAGAAATCTTACATGTACTGAGTAATTAAATTGCCCCATGCTCTGTACTAGAGGCTTTACCTATGTGATCACATTTTAATCACCACACCAGCCCTATGGGAAATGATAATAACAGCAACAATATAATAATAAACATTTTGGGCGCTGGCTATGTCTCAGGAACCAAGAGTTTTACATATATTAACTCAGTATTAAATTTTCTCAACAAAGCTGAGTGGCGAGACATATTATGGTCCCCATTTTAAAGTTGAAGAGACTGAAGCACACAGAGTATGTAACGTTCCCAATAGCCAGAAAATCAGAGAGCCAGTGCACATCACATAAAACAGTTGGAGGATTCATTAAGGGATAAGGAAAGATGTAATCATTATTTCTTCAAATAGGGTCTCAATCCCTTGCTTATTCTCTTCCTCTGGTATTCCCTTCATGTGGATGTTTACATAATGAAATACTACCCAGCTGAAAAAAGAAGAAAATTTTACCCTTTTGCAACAGCGTGGATGAACCTGGAGAACATTATGCTACCTGAAATTAGCCAGTCAGAGAAAGACAAATTCCATATGATTTCACTCAGATGTGGAATCTAAAGAACTGAACTAACAAGGAAAATAAAGACAGACTCACAGGTGGAGAGCAGGGGACAGCTAGTGGGGGAGGGGGGTTAGGGGGTGGAGGGAATGAGTAAAAAGGAAAAAGGACTCATGGACATGGACAACAGTCTGGTGATTATGGGGGGGAAGGGAGTAATGGAAAAATACAATAAAGTATGCAAAAACACAAATAGATATTCTTAATACCAATTGAAATATTTTTAGGCTACAAGGGAATAAATTATTGAGTTGCTGGAATGAGTCAGACCATTATCTAGATGGACAACGTTACATTTGTTATCATATGTCCAATAAAAATATTTTGAGAAGGCATTATCTTCCTTTTACCAGAAATAATAAAATAATAGAAGTATGAAAAAAGAGGATAAGGAAAGATTCAAAATGGCACGAGGTTGATGGCCACCTCCAAAAGTATGGATGAGTGTCACGCAAAGGAGAGGTTAGATTGGATCTCTATGGCTCCAAGACCTCTTGCCACGAACAGTAAGTGAAGACAGAATCACATTCTGAATTGCTCAAGATTGAATGCTGCCTCAGAGAACTGGAAACTCCATAGCAATCTGTCCATCACAGGAGGGTTCAAGTAAAACTAGGCGACCACCGGACAGAGTGAAATGAGGCAAAGAATCCAATCTTTTGAATCTCCGTGAGCCGGGTTCAAATCAGCTTTGCCTCCATTCCCTAGTCAATCCAAATGAAACAAATAAAGGCACCTGGTTCACAGATAACCATGTTTTCCTCATGATAAGCTTAATACAATGTATCACTTGGCAAAAATGCCAAGGTCATTTTCACAACAGGTTAAGTTAGCACATTTCTAAAGTGTGAAGTTGTAGCATGCCCTGACTAGCTACATGCAAATGTGTGTGTGTGTGTGTGTGTGTGCGCGCGTGATGGATTTTTTCTTATCTTTTATCTTTTTGGCCTTTATGTGGATTTCATTATTGAAAGTTCTGTGAGAATTTTATATGTAAGGACAGTACAAAGACACCAATGGTGAATATATTTAGGACATTCTGGCTCATGATTTTTGTTTCTGTGAGAATGAATTCTAACAATTTACTTTATCTCATGGTGGGGGGCAGTGGGTATAAGGGCTTTCTAAATATTGAGGAGATGATGCCTATTTTTTTACTTACTCGTTCTGCAGTTGTCCTACTAGTGAGATTCACATGCAGAACATCCTCTTTGAGGATTTGTCCTTTTCTTACATTTGTCTGTTATGACATATTTTCCCTAAAATACAGCTGCCAGTTTGATCTGCATGCTGCGTCAGCTGGAGGGGTAGGAAATGCCTCTCTCACGATTCAGCTGGTCCAATGGAGTGGCTTTGATTTGCTTTCCCAGCTGTTGTGGAAATTGGCTGCTCCTTGAGTGTATTAGAACTAGTTTATGTTTCATAGCATATAATAGCTCTAGCATTACCAGAAATATCTGTCATAATAGTTATGAAAATGATAGCACTAATTCTTCTTCTTGAAAAGACAAACTTCCTTCACACATTTCATCTCCTATTCTGACAGGCAAAGGCAATTATTGGACAACTATGATTCCAAATTTGCAATCAAGTATTTGGGAAGGTTCTTGAAACCTTATTTCTTAATTCCTCCCTGCTTTAAATTTCAATTGCTTCATTTTCTTTATTTTAATTTTTCTCTCTCCATGCGCTGTTTATCTATGTGAACATAATCCCTCACCTCCTTAATTTCACAAAGAACAGAAGATTAGATGCACATGACACCTTCTTCCTGTGCTAAATATGGTCTATTGGCAGGGAAAATAAAATGAGAGAATGGGTACTAGAGAAAAAAGGAACGTAGATAAATGGTGAGTTACCAGTTATTTCATCCAGTGCTCTCCTGGCAACACCAAGCCACCCAGGCCATTCACTCATCTTTTCAATCCCTCCCGATCCAATAAGGTTAATTTGAGCTTCAAAATAGACTTTCTTTAATAGACCATAAAAATCTAATTTTTTTTTTACCAAAAATAAAGCCTTTTCATTTTCTAGTAGTGAACCAAAAGTCTTACGTGGGAATAATCACATGGAAAATATAACATAAAAAATTAAAATTACACAGAAAATAGTCGTATCTTGGACACCCATCATTTTGGGGAGAAGATTATGCACTGCTCTCTGAAGAGTTTGAAATGGAAGATGACACCTCTGTAAACAAACTAAAAACAAAGTCTTTCCCAACTCTTACGAGATACTGTCCCATCCTTAAATCACAATTCCACCCCCAATCTGGCCTCCAGGTTATCAGTGAGAGAATCCTTTTGTATTAATCCATATTATTCTCTGAGTTGATTCTATTTATTCAGCCCTAAAACATCCCAGTGGATCCTGTTTCCTGGATTCTTCCCCGCCACTCTCAAACTTGAATCACAGAAAATGTTTAAAATAATATAAATGCTAGTTCTGCTTACCCATATTTAGACACAATACATACTTCCTTCTGACTGTGAAGAAAACAGTCTTCTTGGTCTTTGATGAACTTACTTAACACAAGTGGAGAGTCAGATTCTTTCAACTTGACATTGAGCAACCATATAGCCTTCGGAAAGAAATGGAGATCTATTGGTATCCTGAAAGTTATAGAAAGAAAATCTCAGTCAGTCAGTGTTGCCTTCTCCCTACAACTAAAACTTCAACTTGGATCTAGAACAATGGCTGCCAGCAGACCTTGAAGGATTTGCACACCCCTGGGACACTAGCTTTCCTCATTCGCCCTTGGGGATTTTAAAATTCATTTAAGGCCTTCTGTGCCTGTGCTTTGTTTTGGTTTGCTACAAAGGAATTCAAAGAGAAGCAGTCACCATTTTGGCATTTATAATCCCAGATGAATACCATTGTTGACCTCTACCAAGGTTATTTTAACTATCTCTTTTATGACATGGATTTTTTTTCTCTCTTTCTTTCTCCTTAAGTTCTGGTGATTTTACACTCAAAGTGTTTATTTGAATATGGTCATCTCAAGCTGATTTTTTTAATGGTGGCAGGTGGCATGGCTAAATGTTTGACCTCCCTTTCATTAAAAAAAGTTGTATTTGCACTGAGCCAGCAAGCCTCTTCCAGAGCCAAACAAAGAGCTGAACAGGCACAGAATACTTGGCCTTTTCGCAACCATCTGGTTCAAGTCACTCTCGGCTGTACCAAATCCATCCCCACCTGTGAATTTATCTTCGAGGGCAGCCAGGCTTTCCTTGAGTCACCGCCAAGTTTAGCTTTCACATCTGACAAGAAGGATGCTTTCAGCCAACTGACATCCCTCTTAAAGCAAATGCAAACTTGTTTAAGTAACTGTAAGAACCAGAAGAGACCTTGTTTTAAAAAATTGCTTTATAAATACAGTACATACAATTTGGCAGTTGATAGCATTAGAAGAAATAGAAAACACAACTAGCTTTCATTCTTTGGGCTGGAGCTGTCATCTCCATGAACTCCTATGTCTCATAAGAAAACAATTACATCTGACTGCTTTCTTCTTAGAAATGTTCATTTTATATCTATACTGTAATAAATTCTCTCCACATGCTAAAAGTAGATACAGAGCAATGGTTGATTATGACTGTGAAGGTCTGAGGTCAAGGCCAAGACTCACAGGTACATGGTTTGATCATGGCTGAAGAATCATGTCTTTTCACAGTATGAGCAATTTCAGTACTTATTTTGACATATCACCATAATTTTGTTATCTCCCTCTCATGTTTATTCATATCTTTTGAAAATGTTTATTTTATGGTCCAAGCATAGCAGCACTGTTTATTCTTTGATAATTCATAGTTGCCTCAATATTTATAAGTTTATATGCATTGTTTTGCATTTAATCAGTTTTAAAACTTTAGAGCTCAGGGCTAAATCTTAGACTACTGAGACTGAGCGTGAAGAATGCCAAAGTATCCATACTTGAGGGAAATTTTTAAAAATTTTCATGTCTCAAGCTGGCAATTAAAATAACAAAGAATAAACAAAAGGCAAAACTGGTTATGATAATCAAGGTGTACAAGATTCAGGATAATGAGATAGTTAATACTGCTCTATAATCTGAATGTTCTCCAGTTATATTTTATATCTGTTAGTTTATTTTAATAACCCTTATCAGAGTGTGTCATTATTTATTTGACTTTCTGTTTTCCACATAAGCAGGTAAGTATCATGAAGGTCCAGGCTGCAATTTTATTGTTGAAAATTAACAGAGTTTCTTGGACATCATATGCTCTCAACAAATATATGTTCAATGAATGAATAAATGAAAGAATGTATAAAATGCAATTAGTTGGTTTTCTTGTAATAAATTTTAATGAATTTATTGTAAGAAAGATATGACATGAACAAGGTCATTCAGTGTAACATTTTTAATATCTGAAAAACAAGAAAAGCTGACAGAATTTCCTGACTTACTAAATATGGAATATGAGCAAAAGAGAGACACTGGCAAGGGGCCTGAGTAATTAGAAGAATGGCATTGCCATTAACCATGATGAAGAGTGTACAACAGTTGCTATTCACGAGGAGAAACATCAGGAGCTCAGTTCAGGACATACTAAGTTTGCACACATAGCAATTGGATACACTGGTCTGGAGTTCGGGGGAGAAATACAAACTAGAGGTAGAAACTGACTAGTCATCGGCCATTCAATATCATCCAATCACCTTAAAAATAAACATAGATAGAAAACAGATCCAAGGGCAATGTCCTGGGGCATTCTAACATTTAGGTGTCTTGGGAGCAAGCGAGGAACCATTAAAAGAAACCAAAAGGTAGTAGTTAGAAAAGTAGGAAACAATTCATAAAAATACATTGTTTTAGAATCCAAGAGAAGAAAGTGTGGCAAGAGGGAGATCATGACCAACAATGGCAAATTCTACTGTTAAATAAGATGAGAACTGAATCAACCAATGAATGTATAAGTAAGTGGAACAATAAATCAATGTTCACGTTTCTCTCTCATCAATAAAAAAAGGGAAAAAACAAACAAGTGAGAACTGAGAAATGGCTTTTGTTTTGTAACATGAGGGATATTGATGAGAGTGTTACTGTGTTCCCAACAGTGTGCAGGTTGGACATCAAGAATCTGTTGTTAATGGGCCGCAGGCAGAATGGGTAAAATTTGGTAATATTGCCTTTGAGACCAGAACGCATGGCTTGCTGATAGGCAGGTAGTGAGACACTGAAGGTCCGTCAACATGAAGGGTCATTTACATTACAGAAGTAGTAGTATTAGGCCAAGTTGTAAGGATGACACAAGTATCCCTATGCGCCTAAGCTGAGCTACTAATTAGAGATTCTCCTACACATGTATAAGAGTCTGCTCTGGTTTATCTTAATTGTGTCTTGGGAACTCTATTTACTTGATTATAAAATGAGTGTTTGGCTTCAACTTGTATATTCATTCAATCAACAAATATTTAAAAAGCACTTACTGTGAGCCAGTCATTGTGTCAGATGCTGAGGAGAGCAGTGAACAAAGGAGACATAATTTCTGCAGCTTACATTTTTGTGTGGAAAACAGAAAACCAACAAAGAAAAAACTGTCTCTGTGTTATACTAGACAGAGGTAAGTGCCATAGAAAAGAATTAGGCTGGGAAGGGAGATAAACAGTGCAGAAGATGCGTGATTCAATTTTTAAAAAGGTAGTCAGGGGGGACAAAGGTGACATTAAAATATAGACTTAAAATGCGTGAGTGAGTAAGCCACAGGGATGTACTTGACGCAGGCACATTGAATGCAGAGGAAAGCTTATGTAAAGGTCATGAAGAAGAAGTGTACCTGATGTGTGCTACAGAATCTACAAGTTTGGGGCATGGGGACTAGTAGGAAAATAAGGCAAAGACTGAAGGGAGAGTGGACAGTTAAGGATGTGTGTACAAGGCTTTGCATGTTGTACAAAGGGCTGTGGCTTTTACCCTCCTGAAGAGGGCATGCCCTGTTTGCCCCTGCAGTCCCCCTTTTCCAGCCTTCCGTTTTCTGCTACGGGAGAAAAAATCAAGACAGTGGTTTCCTTTGGGGTGCATGTGTGTAGGGTTTGACTAAGAAGTATGAGAGTATTTATTGCAGGGATGGTAATATTCTATATCTTGATAGGGGTTTGGATTACATAGGCATATGCATTCGTCAAAATTAAACAAGTATATATTTCATATTTGTAAACATCAACATATGTAAATTTTATCTTAAAATTTAAAAAACTGTAAACCAGCCCTGACTGGTGTAGGTCAGTGGGTCGGACATCATCCCACAAACAGAAAGGTCTCTGGTTCGATTCCAGGTCAGGGGACATGCCTGGGTTATGGGTTCAGTCCCCGGTCGAGATGCATATGGAACGCAGCTAATCAATGTTTCTGTCTCTCTATTTCTCCTTCCCTTTCCCTCTCTCTAAAAATAAGTAAATAAAATCTTTTTCTTAAAAAGCTGTAAACCAAAAATAATTCTTATTTAAATAAGCCTGTGCAAAGTACACTAGAAACAGAGTAGGTCTGGAGGTACAGAGGTACTGGAGGTGTCATATATCCTGAAAATACATGATAAGTCTGCAAGAAAAAAAAACAATGTGTTCCAATGGCTAGACAAAAAAAAATCTTGCTTCTCTAATTTTTATAGCTCTTCTCAAGAAAAAAATACTTTTCATGATCTCCAATGTGAAATAAATACTGATAGGTTTGTAACAACTCCAAAGGAATAATGCAACCCTTTAATGCACAAAAGTGCCTTCTGATGCATAAGCCTCTATCATTCTCTTTGACCTCACACAGAGTTCAGAACTTGAGTTATAGTTATGTTCTCTATGCCAAGCTTCAGCATGGTCCTAGAGGGACTCCATGCCCATATGGATTTCCATTCAATCTCCTATCCACCAAGCTTCTTGATTTCCTGGGTACCCAGCCACTAGTCTAGTGGGGCCTCAAATTGGACCTTGCCACACCCAAAACTTTAATGACTCCAAGTCTAAACCATCATTTGAAATCTTCTCAAAAACAGCATCTCATGATTTTCTTCCTACCTCTCTGATCATGTTTTTCCAGTTCCCTTTGCTGGCCTCACTAGCTTAACCTACACCTAAAAGGTCATTAGCCAAATTATTTTGCCCTTGGCTCTGTCACTATACACACGTTCCTTATCCAGTCTCATCACACTCATGGCTTCACCACCATATATATCAATGACTCTCAAATGTCTGTCATTAGCTCACACCTTTCTCTTGAGCTCCATCCAAGTACATGAGGTGCCTAGTGAACATTCTTACTTAGATATCCTAGAGGGGTCTCAAGTTTACTATCTTAAAGAGAGCTCACTGTCTTTCAGTAAATCCTATTGCTACTGTGTGTTCTTCAACTTGGTAATGACACCACAGGTATAAAAATGGAAGTCATTTATTCCTGCATTACTTTAACGAGCCCTCCACATTTGGGGCTGTGTCCTGTCACTTCTAATGTCTTTTTCTTTTTCAGTGTCTAACACACTTTATTTTGAAAATGTTCCAGCTTTATTGAGGTATAATGGACAAATAAAAATTGTACATTTAAAGTGTACAACATGAAGTTTTGATATATGTATGCATTGTGAAATGATCACCAAAATCAAGCTAATTGACATACTCAACAGTTCACATAGGGTGTGTGTGTGTGTGTGTGTGTGTGTAGTGAGGACACTTAAGATCTACCCTTTTGTAGCAACTTTCAAGTATATTTTATCATATTGTTAGCTACAATCACCATGCTGTGCATTAGATCCTCATTACTTACTCATCTTAAAACTGAAAGTTTGCACCCCTTGGTCAACATCTCCCCATTTTCTCCACCTTCCAGCAATTGGTAATCACTACTGTAGTTTCATTCCTTTGCATGTGCCTGTCTACTTTTCCCAGCACCATTTATTGAAGAGCCTGCTCTTTCCACATTGCATAGTCTTGGCTCCTTCGTCATAAATTAATTGGCCATATATGTGTGGCCTATGTTATATGCTTCAGTATAACTAATGTTTATTAAAGTTTTTTGGCACTCACCACAGAATGACATTATTACTATTATTATCATTCTTATTTTTAGTAACATCATGACTGTTTTTAATTAATAGCTTATAATAAATACTGTTCTATCTATTTTCACCTACATTATCTCATCAGTCTCCACAACAGAACTAAGAGATGGGTAAAATACTTCAGTTTTTCAAATGGTAGTGTTGAGGCACAATGGGTTTAATGGATGCTCAAAGTGACACAGTCAAGACAGAGAAGAACAATCAATTCACATCTATGCATATGCTGCATTTCCCTCTTTAGAACCGATGGATAGACGGATGAATCAATCCAAATAAGCGGTACGTATTTTTGCCATGTGGTAGTATGATAGGCAAAATAATGGCCGCCCAAAGATGTCCATGCCCTAATCCCAGGAACCTGTGAACATGTTGCTGTCCATGACAAAAGGGACTTGCAGATGTGCTTAAGGGTCTTGAGATAGGGAGATCATCCCAGATTATCTGGGTGGGCCCAATATAATCACAAGAGTCCCTATAAAAGAAAAAAGGAGGGGAGAGAATCAAAGTCAGAAAAGAAAAATCTAAAAGAGAAGCAGAGGTCGTAGTGTAGTTGCTGGAAGGAGGCCATGTGTCAAGACATGCAGGCAGAGCCTCTGGAAGATGGAAAAGACAAGGAAATGAATTCTCTCATAGAGCTCCCACAAGGAACACAGCTCTGCCAACACCTTAATTTTACCCCAGTGAAAGCCATTTAGAATGTCTAACCTTCAGGAATGTATGATTATACATTTGTGTTATTTTAAGATACCATAGGTATTTTATAGAGTGAAAGTAGTAAAGAAGGTAAAATGGAGTGTTTAATAAGATGTATAACATAACAACCATATTAAAGAATCTCCCAATCTTAGCCCTGGCTGGTGTGACTCAGTGGATTGAGCACCAGCCTGCAAACCAAAGGGTCGCTGATTCCATTCCCAGTCAGGGAACACGCCTGGGTTGTGGGTCCCCAGTAGGGAGAGTGTCAGAGGCAACCACACATTACTGTTTCTCTCCCTCTCTTTCTCCCTCCCTTCCCCTCTCTCTAAAAATAAATAAAATCTTTTAAAAAACAATAAAATAAAATAAAATAACAAATCTTCCAATCTTAAATCTACAGCAAAAATATCTGGTTTATAAAAATTTCATTGGCATCACCCACATTGTCTCCTTTCGCATACCCATAATCCCTTTTCCTCTTCTGTTTCTCCATGGCAGGTTAATGGCATACCTAACTTGAATCCCTTACTTTTACTGTAGAGTACTAAACAAAGTATAACACGAGCTGAAATATGACATCTATGGACTAAATTTAAACATACTTTTAACTTTTCCTCCTACTAAAATCTTACAATCACACCAATGAACCACTTTTAATTATCCATTTATGGGCCTTTGGAGATGAGTGTTCCACCGTTGGCAATGCCTCTCACATTCTCTCTGCTTAGATAAATTCTGCTAATTTTTCAAGGACCCTTTGCTAAATTTGAATTCCACTTTGTCCATTGCATCTTTCCTGAACATCTGGGCAGTTCTTTGTGAACTCCCATTTCTCCCAAATACACTATAAATACTATATGCAGATGATATGCCAAAAAATCCTTAGTCAATAATTTCCACTATGATGTAAATAATTGTTTTTATTTCAAATATTTATGTGTCCTCCCTCCAATCAGTGCACAGATTCTTTGAGGAGGGTGGTGGGCTGCTTATATTGTATCACGCTAAAAGTGGTTCCTGTTTCTCAGCTGGTGACTCACTAAAAGTCATTTTTTTCAACTGTCAAAATGTGGACCCATATTCAAGTCTCAATGGGTTTGCTGTGAGGAGTAATTAATATGGTGTATGTAGACTTTCTTAGGACAGGCACAGCATGAATTACACACTCCATAAATATTATATTTTTACCTTTTCCCTATTCATCACAAGTGATTACTGAATATTTTCTGACTTATAATATGTCCATCATTCTTACTAGGGTCCATCTAGATTTTTGAGAAGAACTTGTTCCTGAATTACCATTAAAGCCATTTCAGATCCTGATTAATAAAATTTTAAAAGTATGACCATAATCCTGCAGAAGAATATGCACCTGGAGAAAAATCTGAAGGCCAATTTTGTACTGCTTGTGGGAGGGGGCCGAATTATTCTCTACCTTTCTGTTCTCTGCCTGATGTAGCAGTTCCAATATTTTTATAGCTCTGGTTTCAAAGAACAGACAGGGCACACAGAGGGCATCGCATTTGATTCTCCAATTTCAAGTGTGGCATATGCCACAGTATACTCCGAAAGAACTTCCTGGCCTTAATATTAATTGTACTTACTTGTCAAATAGTCTCTAAAACCTCTGTCTTTCGCTCCTCGTCTTTCTTCTAATTCTTTCCTCTTGACTCCTTTACTCATTATTCGAAGGTGCCCAAATTGGGGTATAATTGTAATAATCAAATTTCAGGCAAATCTACCAAATGAGATAGTTCTATTGTGTCTCCAGGGCCTACCCACACTATTCATGAAATAAAACTGCTACATTAGGGACAAGTGGAGTAGTTTAAAATAATTTATGCAACTCTTTTCTTCCTCTTAGAAATGTAAATGTGCCTCAAAAGCCAGACATGATGTTTATCAATTTGTCTTACGTTGAAATTTGCATAACTTGTGAAACCTGCTAGAAACAACACTTCTGCACTGAATTATTACTAAAAAGATTTTTTGTGTGTGTGTTTTTAAAAATCAGAATGCTTTTATTAATTTGGCTGCAAAAAAGTCATAACTGTGTGTTCTATTGGCAGCATGCTTAACCTGGGGACCTCATTTTTTATATCATCCAATGCATTGGTAGAAATTACAGATCCTGTTCTTCATTTCTTCATCATCTACATACATCTACTTTACATAATTAAAGGTATTGGCTTTAACTTTTCTCCTTGAAATGCTTCATACAAAATGCCAACATTATGTTTTCTGCATCAGTATCTAACTCCTTTGCCTTATCAGTCTCACTTGGCCTTTCAGCACTGCTGAGGACTTTAAGGATACTTTAAAGGAATATTAATATTTAATGATTGGTGACATCATTAAATGATTTAATTCCAGCATAAGTGTGAGGAAGAGACAGCCAAACTTTATTCTTTTTACATTTCATTTTTTATTACCATTGCCATTCATCCCCCCATACCCTCTTCCACTTCCACCCTTCTTCCCTGCCATCCACAATCACCACACTGTTGTCCCTGTCCATGAGTTCTTTCTAGTTTTTGGTTTTGCAAGTTTCCCTCTACCCCCAACCCACCCACTAGAGCTGTCAGCCTACTCTCTGAGTCTGTCTCTATTTTGCTTGTTAGCTCAGTTTGTTCATTAAATTCCACATATGACTGAAATCATATGGTAACTGTATTTCTCTGACTGGACAGCCAAACTTTAATAATAAGCTTTCCAAAGGATGTAAGAAAATGCTCTCATGCGTATTGTAAATATACCTTTCAGTATAAATAAATGCTGTGGCAAAAAGACCCTCTGATCACTGCCCATAGAACAACTGGAACATGTAACTGAATGTTAATGAGTCACAAGTTTAAATTAAAAATTAAATAAATAATAAAGTTTGAAAATCATGTTGATGTCAATTTGTTAGACTATCAGGTTCTTCTGATGTTTCTTTTTTTTAAGATTTATTTCTTTATTTATTTTTAGAGATAGGGGAGAGAGGGAGAGAAACAGCAATATGTGGTTGCCTCTTGCTCGCCCCCAACTGGGGACCTGGCCTGCAACCCAGGCATGTGATCTGACTGGGAATCCAACTGAGGACCCTTTGGTTTGCAGGCTGGCACTCAATCCAGTGAGCCACACCAGCTAATGTTTCTGTAAATTACTGTTCAGAGTATTTTGGGATGGATGATAAATCTGCTCTGTAGGCAGTTTAGGAAAAACAAACTCCTATTACTAAAAACACTCCACCCGCTTCCCACTAAATTTAGGTCCCATCACCCATCTCCAATTATACACAATAGCTACATAATTGGCAGATTCACTTTTCTGATGTACATATGTTGAATAAAATATATCTGCTTTTACATTTCCAAGAGTCTGTACTTACCTACATAGGGCCACTTTACACATTCACACACACAGATTTCAATGTAGGCTCTTGCAAGCCAGATTGAGGAGGTTCATGACTAAATTCAGAATTATAAAAAATGTTCATATTTTTTCAATATTTTAACTCCATGTTGTTTTCCCTTTAACCTTTGGCATCAGATCAGCTCATCGCCTGGCTTGCACCAACATAACATACAACATACTGAGCACTGAATTTCTGAACACACATACCCAATTCTATTGCTTCTCCATAGGTATTTAATGATATCATATAATAAATGCCATTATTCTGCTCTGGTGGAGAAATCCAGTCTACGTTAGGAGCTATAAAACTTATTACATCATCACTCTGCTCAGAGTCAGACCACAAAGCACCAGTGTGAAGCAATGTGATTCTAGCAGAGAGAGAGGGAACCCCACTACTGAACTATTGGGCCAACTTTCAGAGGCTAGCAGGAAAGGCTCAGCACTATCTGAGATCTATGGTAATAATAGTGGTAGTTCAGAATAACAGTTAGCATTTATCGAATGTTTACCAGGCCCCGTTTTTTTTTTTTTTTTTTTTTTTTTTTTTTTTTTTTTTAATTTATTTATTGTTATTTAATTACAGTTGTATGCCTTTTCCCCCATCCCTTCACCCCACCCCAGGTGAACCCACTTCCCTCCCCCCTCTCCACCCTCCCCCTTGGATTTGTTGTGTCCTTTATAGTAGTTCCTGTAATCCCCTCTACCTACTGTCCCCGCCCCCACCCCCCACCCCCGCCCTTGCTATTGTTACATTGTTCTTAACTTCAATGTCTCTGGTTATATTTTGTTTGCTTTTTCCTTCTATTGCTTATGTTCCAGTTAAAGGTGAGATCATATGGTATTTGTCCCTCACTTCCTGGCTTATTTCACTTAGCATAATGCTCTCCAGTTTCATCCATGCTGTTGCAAAGGGTATAAGCTCCTTCTTTCTCTCTGCTGCGTAGAATTCCATTGTGTAAATATACCATAGTTTTTGGATCCACTCGTTTGCTGATGGGCACTTCGGTTGCTTCCAGTATTTGGCTATTGTAAATTGTGCTGCTATGAACATTGGGGTGCACAGATTCTTTTGGATTGGTGTTTCAGTGTTCTTAGGGTATAATCCCAGCAGCGGAATTGCTGGGTCAAAGGGCAGTTCCATTTTTAGTTTTCTGAGGAAATTCCATATTGTTTTCCACAGTGGCCTCACCAGTCTGCATTCCCACCAACAGTGCACTAGGGTTCCCTTTTCTCCGCATCCTCTCCAACATTTGTTTGTGGATTTGTTTATGTTGGCCATTCTGACTGGTGTGAGATGATACCTCATTGTGGTTTTAATTTGCATCTCTCTGATGGCTAGTGATGCTGAGCATCTTTTCATATGTCTCTGGGCCTTCTGTATGTCTTCCTTGGAGAAGTGTCTGTTCAAGTCCTTTGCCCATTTTTTAATTGGGTTGTTTGTCTTCCTGGAGTGGAGTCGTGTGAGTTCTTTATATATTTTGGAGATCAGGCCCTTGTCTGAGGTATCATTGGCAAATATGCTTTCCCATATTGTTGGTTCTCTTTGTAATTTGGTGCTGTTTTCTTTAGCCATGCAGAAGCTTTTTATTTTGATGAGGTCCCATTTGTTTATTCTTTCCTTTATGTCCCTTGCTTTAGGGGATGTGTCTGTGAGGATGTTGCTGCGTGGAATGTCTGAGATTTTCCTGCCAATGTTTTCTTCAAGGACTTTTATGGTGTTACGGCTTATATTTAAGTCTTTTATCCATCTTGAGTTTATTTTCGTGTATGGCGTAAGTTGGTGATCGAGTTTCATTTTTTTGCACGTAGCTGTCCAGATCTCCCAACACCATCTGTTGAAGAGACTGTTTTTGCTCCATTTTATGCTCCTGCCTCCTTTGTCAAATATTAATTGATCGTATAGATTTGAGTTTATTTCTGGGCTCTCTATTCTGTTCCATTGGTCTATGAGCCTGTTTTTATGCCAGTACCAGGCTGTTTTGATTACCGTTGCCTTGTAATACAGTTTGATATCAGGTATTGTGATACCTCCTGCTTTGTCCTTCTTTCTCAAAATTGCTGCTGCTATTCGAGGTCGTTTATGGTTCCATATGAATTTCTGTAATGTTTGTTCTATATCTGTGAAATATGTCATGGGTACTCTAATAGGGATTGCATTGAATCTATAAATTGCTTTGGGTAGTATGGCCATTTTGATGATGTTAATTCTTCCAATCCATGAACATGGTACATGCTTCCATTCGTTTGTATCTTCCTTAATTTCTTTCTTCAGTGTTGTGTAGTTTTCTGAGTACAGGTCTTTTACCTCCTTGGTTAGGTTTATTCCTAGGTACTTTATTTTTCTTGTTGCTATATCGAATGGGATTTTTTTCCTGATTTGTGTTTCTGCAGTTTCGTTGTTGGTGTACAGGAATGCCTTTGATTTCTGGGTATTGACTCTGTATCCAGCTATTTTGCCAAATTCATTTATTAGGTCGAGTAGTTTTTGAGTGGAGTCTATAGGGTTTTCCATGTACACTATCATGTCGTCTGCAAACAGTGACAGTTTCATTTCCTCCTTTCCAATTTGGATGCCTTTTATTGCTTTTTCTTGTCTGATTGCTGTGGCTAGGACTTCCAATACTATGTTGAATAGGAGTGGTGAGAGAGGGCATCCTTGTCTTGTTCCTGATCTTAGTGGGAAAGCTCTAAGTTTTTGTCCATTGAATGTGATGCTGGCTGTAGGTCTCTCATATATGGCCTTAATTATGTTGAGGACTGCTCCCTTTATTCCCACTTGGCTGAGTGTTTTTATCAGAAATGGGTGCTGTATCTTATCGAATGCTTTTTCCGCATCTATTGATATGATCATGTGATTTTTGTCTTTGCTGTTGTTGATGTGATGTATTATGTTTATTGATTTGCGAATATTGTACCATCCTTGCATCCCTGGGATGAATCCCACTTGGTCATGGTGGATGATCTTTTTAATATATTGCTGGATGCGGTTTGCTAATATTTTGTTGAGAATTTTAGCGTCTATGTTCATCAGCGATATTGGCCTGAAGTTTTCTTTCTTCGTTGTGTCTTTATCTGGTTTTGGGATTAGGATGATGTTGGCTTCATAAAAAGAGTTTGGGAGTCTTCCATCAGTTTGGATTTTTTCGAATAGTCTGTGAAGGATAGGGGTTAGTTCTTCCTTAAATGCTTTGTAGAAATCTCCTGTGAAACCATCTGGTCCAGGGCTTTTGTGTGATGGGAGTTTCTTGATGACTGCTTCAATTTCCTTTGCTGATATTGGTCTGTTCAGGTTTTCTGCTTCTTCTTCAGTCAGTTTTGGAAGATTATATTTTTCTAGAAATGTGTCCATTTCATCTAGGTTTTCAAATTTCTTAGCATATAGGTCTTCATAGTAATTTCTTACGATCCTTTGTATTTCTGTGGTATCAGTTGTAATCTCTCCACTTTCATTTCTAATTCTGTTTATTTGGATCCTCTCTCTTTTCTTCTTGATAAGCCTACTTAAAGGCTTGTCGATTTTGTTTATCTTTTCAAAGAACCAGCTTCTGGATTCATTGATCCTTACAATTGTGCTTTTAGTCTCTATGTCATTTAGTTCTGCTCTGATCTTGGTTATTTCCTTCCTTCTGCTTGCTCTGGGCTGTCTTTGTTGTTGTTCCTCCAGTTCTTGTAGGCGTAGGGTTAGGTTGTTTGTGTGAACTGTTTCTAACTTCTTAAGGTAGGCCTGTATTGCTATGAACTTCCCTCTCAGGACTGCCTTAGCTGTGTCCCATAGGTTTTGGGTTGTTGTGAGTTCGTTTTCATTTGTTTCCAGGAAGTTTTTGATTTCTTCCCTAATCTCGTTCTTGACCCATTCATTGTTTAATAGCATGCTATTCAGTCTCCATGATTTTGAGTGTTTTGGGTTTTTACCCTTGGGGTTGGTTTCTAGTTTCAGACCCTTGTGGTCAGAGAAGATGCTTGATATGATTTCAATTTTCTTGAATTTGTTGAGGGTTGCTTTGTGTCCTATCATGTGGTCTATCTTTGAAAAAGATCCATGGACACTTGAAAAGAATGTGTATTTTGCTTCTTTGGGATGAAAAGCTCTGTATATATCAGTTAAGTCCATTTCCTCTAGGGTATTGTTAAGTGACACAATATCTTTGTTAATCTTTTGTTTGGAAGACCTGTCCATTTTTGATAGTGGGGTGTTAAAATCCCCTACTATAATTGTGTTGCTGTCAATATCTTTCTTGAAATCCTCCAAGATTTTCTTTATGTATTTGGGTGCTCCTATGTTGGGTGCATATATATTTATAATGTTTATGTCTTCTTGGTGGATTCTTCCTTTGAGTATTATGAAGTGACCTTCTGGGTCTCTCTTTATGGCCCTTCTTTGGAAGTCTATTTTGTCTGATATGAGTATTGCTACCCCTGCTTTTTTTTCCTGTCCGTTTGCTTGGAAAATTTGTTTCCAGCCCTTCACTTTCAGTCTGTGTGAGTCTTTTGTCCTGAGATGGGTTTCTTGTAGGCAGCATATGTGTGGGTCATGTTTTCTTATCCATTGAGCTGTTCTATGTCTTTTGATTGGAGCATTTAATCCATTTACATTTAAGGTTATTATCGATAGGTAGTTATTCATTGCCATTATTTCCTACCTGTGTTCCTCTGTCTTTCTCTTTTCCTTCCTTTCCTTAAAGCAGTTCCTTTAGCATCTCTTGCAGAGCTGGTTTGGTGGAGCTGTATTCTTTTAGACTTCTTTTGTCTGGGAAGCTCTTTATTTGGTCTTCTATCTTGATTGAGAGCCTTGCTGGGTAAAGTAGTCTTGGTTGGAGGCCTCTGGTTCTCATTACTTGGAATATTTTTTGCCATTCTCTTCTGGCTTGGAGCGTTTCCATTGAGAAGTCAGTTGCTAACCTTATTGGGGCTCCCTTGTATGTTACTTCCTTTTTCTCCCTTGCTGCCTTTAAGATCCTCTCTTTGTCTTGGAAATTTGCCATTTTAATTATGATGTGTCTTGCACTGGGTCTCTTTGGGTTCCTCTTGTTTGGGACTCTCTGTGATTCCTGGATTTGGGTGACTTTTTCTCTCCTCAGATTAGGGAAATTTTCCATCATTACTTTTTCAAACAGGTTTTCTATCCCTTGCTCTTCTTCTTCTCCTTCTGGTATTCCTATTATACGGATGTTGTTACGTTTCATGTTGTCCTGCATTTCCCTTATTGCCTCTTCATTCTTTCTGAGCCTCTTTTCCTTTTCTTGTTCCTTCTGGGTGTTTTTTTCTACTTTATCCTCCAGCTCGCTGATCCGATCCTCTGCTTCATCAAGTCTGCTTTTAATTCCTTCTACTGTGTTCTTCAATTCAGAAATTGTATTCTTCATTTCCTCTTGGCTCTTGTTGATATTTTCTATTTCCTTTTTCATGTTGATATAGTTTGCAGTGAGTTCATTGTAGTTTCCTTGTAGTTTCTGGTAGTTCTCTTTGAGCTCAGAGAGCTCAGTGAGCTTCCTGATGACCATTGCTTTGAACTCAGTATCTGATAGTTGACTTGCCTCTTTTTCGGTTAGTATTCTTTCTGAGACTTCCTCCTTTCCTTTCATTTGGGAATTGTTTCTTTGTCTTCCCATTGTTTGTGAGGCTCTTCTTGTTGGCCTCTGCTTCTTAAATTGCTTTGTTCTGAATCCCTGGGTTTATGATATGAACTTCTATGGTAGAATGCCAATGGGATTCGGTGGTGCTGTCTCCTTACTCTCCTGTGCTCACTGGTCTTGAGCTGACGTTTATGTGTTTAACACGGTCTAACTCTAGTCTTTTCAGCACTCCAGGTTTTGTTGTCGCACCGTCAGATCTTTCAGTGTCCTCTATCTTTGGTCTCTAATCTTCGTATATGCTGGAGTACTGTTGGCTGTTCGCTCTGCTCCTCAGATCAGTTAGGTATTTCCCTGGCACTGAGGGGAAGTGAATTCTGCTCCCACCTATGTTGCCGCCATCTTCCAATCCCCCAGGCCCCGTTTTAAAACACTATTTTAGGTTACACTCTCCCAGAAACAGACTCTGAGGCAGAAGTTGTATGCAGAAGTTTTATTTGAAATTCTCTTAATATGAACTGCTGTGAGGGCAGGAGGGAAAAAGGACTGGGCAGTATGAGAATTTGAGTACAGAAGCTTCAACAGAGGCCTCTACCAATGCTATGAGGGGCTTGGAAGCTGGACAGCCCTTCAGAGTTGTCCTGAATTTAGGCCAGAGTACCAGACAAAACTGAACAACTTTTGGCCTTGTGCTGACCTTCAAGATGGGGCATAACCTTGTTCAATGCAGTTCCCTTAGGGTAAGGGCAAGTCTGCTGGAAGGACTCATCTGTAAGCCATCTGCAGCCAACTCCCACCAGCTGTAAAAATGAATGCCTCAGTCCTAAAGTGGGTATCTGTGTTGTGACTTACAGCAAACACCACACGTGTCTTATATGCACTGTCTCACCTAGTCCTCACAGCCATCCTACAAAGTAGAGACTATTTTTTCCCCGCTTTACAGATGAGGAATTTGAGATTCAATTATTAGTAACTTAGGAAGCCAGGACTTGAGCCCAATTCAAGCCTTTAGTCCTCACCCTCTGAAGACAGAGTGTGCCATTCTACTAACCTCAGTTAATGTTTGATAAACTTACTTAAGAAGACAAGTGGGGAAGTTACAACTTTATAACTTGGGTGAAATGTCTAGCTTTTGGAAAAGAATTGAAACCCACTGGTATCATCAAATTTATTTCAAAAATCACAGACCATCACTTGGCGTTTCAATTTCTGCACGAACTAAACTCCAGCTTGAGTTAAAGCAGGCTGATGGGTATGAAGGGCTTCATCATATAATACTTTCAACCATAGTAAAAGTTTAAATGTTTTCAAATGAACATTTTTTTTTGGTCACAAGAACCAGAGTGGTTTATAGATGAGTTCTATATGAGATTAAGGAAAAAAATTAATTTCAATATAATCTAAAGTATTTTATAAAGCCAACAACAGTTTAACATTATACCTGATAACTACAGTGAAAAGTAGTGCAACATCACTTATAGATAGAGATGAAGGATTCAAAATAAAGAATTAAGGAATGAAGTCAGAAGAATAATACAACATGTCTTGCTGGGGTTTACTCTAGGAAGCAAGAATGGGTCAATTATCATAAAAGATATCAACAAAAATCCATTCTATCAAAAAGTAAAGTAGAAAAGCTTCATGATATCATTAAATGCTTAATAGTCATTTGGTAAAACTCAGAACCTTATTTATAAAAGTGCCATATAAAACAGGAATAAAGGAGATTACAGCAAAGGAGGCAAAAACATACAATAGGGATAAAGACAGTCTCTTCAATAAGTGGTGTTGGGAAAAGTGGACAGATACGTGCAAAGAAAATGGAACTAGACAACCAACTTACACCTTACACAGGAATAAACTCAAAATGGATTAAAGACATAAACTTAAGGCCTGAAACCATAAAAATCCTGGAAGAAAACATAGGTAGTAGACTTGATGACATCTCTCTTAGCAATATCTTTTTGGATATGTCTCCTAGGACAAGGGCAACAAAAGAAAAAATATACAAACAGGGCTCTATCAAACTAAAACATTTTTGCACAGCAAAGGAAACCATCAGGAAAACAAAAATATAACCTACCGAATGAAAGAAAATATTTGCCAATGATACATCCACTAAGGGGTTAATATCAAAAACATATAAGGAACTCATATGAACAACAATAAAAAAAAATCTAATTTAAAAATGAGCAAAGGACCTGAATAGACACTTCTCCAAAGAGGACAGATAGCCAATACACATATGAAAAGATGCTCAACATCACTAATCATCAGAGAAATGGAAATTAAAACCACAATAAAATGTCATCTCATACCTGTCAGAATGGCCATCATCAAAAAATCAACAAACAACAAGTGCTGGCAAGGATGTGGAGAAAAGGGAGCCCACTGTTGGTGGGATTGTAAATTAGTACAGCCACTATGGAAAATACGGAGATTCCTGAAAAAATTAAAAATACAGCTCCCATGTAACCCAGCAATTCCACTTCTGGATATTTACCTAAAGAAAACAAAAACACTAATTTGAAAAGATATATGCACTCCTGTGTTCATTCCAGCATTACTATAGCCAAGATATGGAAGTAACCTACATGTCCATCAATAGGTGAATGGATAAAGAAAATGTATTATTTTTATATATGTATATATATCAAACACACACAATGGGATATTATTCATCAATAATAAAGAATGAAATCTTCCATTTGAATCAACATGGATGGACCTAGAGGGTGTTACGTTAAGTGAAATAAGTCAGAAAGAGAAAGTCAAATATTGTGTGATTTCACTTATATGTGAAATCTAAAAAACCAAAATGAATAAACAAAACAAAACAGGAACAGATCCAAAGAAATAGAGAACAAGCTGATGGTTGCCAAAAAGGACGGTGGTGAGGAAATATGGAAAAGAAAGAGAAGGGAGGGAAGAGAGAAAGAAAGAGAGAAAGTTAGATGCAAATTTTCAACTGCACAGAAGTTGGCACCTCCAATCCTAACCCTTGCATTGTTTCAGGGACAGCTGGACTTAATTCCAAATTGCCCTACATGAAAGTTAAATACCCCATTGGCTCTGAATAGATATTTTATATAGACACATAGTTCAAAAATTTAGTAGTCTGTCATCATTATTAATCATGTCAACTCTATAGTTGTTAGGTAGCATAGAATCTAAAGCAGTAGGGGGGAAAGGAGATTACTTATGGTAGATTTGTTACCAGAAACCAACATAAAATATATAATAAATGGTAATCACTGAAATAATTGCCACTATAAATTAGGAAGTAAGACAAGAACACCTGTCTTCAGAAACACTACTCTTGCAACATCTGTGTGTTAGATTTCTATGTCTGTTATAACAATGTCCCACAAACGACATAAGATGTAAACAACAGAAATGTATCGTCTCACAGTTCTTGAGGCTAGAAGTCCAAAGTCAAGGTGTTGACAGGGCCACGCTCTCTCACAAGACGAGCTTCTAGTGGTTGTTGGCAATTCTTGATGTTCCACGGCTTGTAGATAGATCATTCCAATTTCCACCTCCATCTTCACATGGCCTTCTACTCTGTGTGTCTGTGCCCAAATATAGCTCTTCTTTCTTGTTAGGACGGCCATCATTGGAATAGGGCCCACCCCAATGCAGTATGACCTCATCTAATTTTTATCACATCTGCAAAGACAGGTTATAACTTCCACATGTTTTCTATAGCATGCAATTCAACCCACAGCAACCTATTAAAAATTTAAAACTTGTAGATAACTTTGGCCCAGCAATTAATCCCACTTCTGGAAATCTCCCCCATAAAAACAGAAATCCTATTATTAAGCTATATATAATATTAATATAAATATATAATATAAATATAATATATTTATGATATATATATTTATAATGTGTGTCATAAATATATAATATTTATTTAATTTATTTTAATTTTGAAAACAAACTGAACCTCATGAGTTGAAGAATTGTGGCATATCGACACCACAGGTATTAAAAACTATTTTTAAATAATAAATTAGAGTTGAGCCAGTTGGCATGATGGGTACACTACCAGGTAAATGATAGTGTGTAAGAAATGCAAGATGCAGAAAACTTTTCATGAACCTAATTTTTTAAAACAACGAAAGAGAATTCTTATAGCAGTATATAGACTCTAATATTAGAGTCTAATATTAGTCTAAGGTTAGTGTGGAGTAAAATAAGGGATTCAAAGTTGTTAACATGAGTTACTTTCTTGGAGGAATATAATGGTGGTAAGAAAGAGAAGAGGAGAAAAGCAGCAAATAAAAATCAAAAGAAAAAAGAGTGCCTTGTAAAAATATATATCATTCATAATCTTATACAGCTGCATGGGTGTGTGTGTGTGTAAACACTCACTCTCCAGAGCTAAATAAAAATATAGTTAAATAACTTTTGTAGGTATTCTTGCATAAATATCCCTAAAATGAGTATAGTTGGGTGACTATTAGAGAGAGCAATCCAGGCAATTATGTTCCTTTATATAGTTTGGTCAAGGTGTGCAAGGTATTACAAAGGGGTGTGCGTGACACAATTAAATAAGTAATGAATACATATTAATGGAAAACATGAGAAAATATAATTTCTGTAAAATACATATGCAATAACACTTTTTACATGTGCTATTTGTATGAAGTAATAGCTGAACAGGGCAAAGTTATTTTAATTCTTTCCACAGAATTTAGTAGAATAATATTGTACGTTATTCCGCAAATAGCCTTGTGATTTCCAGAACTCTTCCCCACCGAATTAGTATAAAAACCTGAATTCTACAATATCTCACTCCATGCCAGGCCTGTAGGTAGAGCATGAAGTTAAAATAGTCACATATTTTCTAGGGAAAAAAGAGTGGATAAGATTAATAAGACTGTTTCATTGCAGTGTTTAATCAGATGACAGCAGATTAGGGAAGAGATAGTGTGAGCTGGAGAGAGAAAAAATCTGAAGCAGAATAGAGAAAACCCAATCGGCATACCTTGAATATGTGCTTTGGTGAGTTTACTTTAACTCACTTAGGTCAATTTTAGGCTGTATATGCAAGACACTGGACTTTAAAGATTTCCATACTTTTTCCTCCTCTACTGCCCCAGAATTTACATGGGCAGAAATCAACTGAAACATTGAAGGCTGAAAGGGTCTGGCACTGTCAAAAGCATCTTTTTCAGAATTAAAACCTAATATAATCTACTAAATATAATACAAACCAAGACATTTCCCCCAAAACCACAGCATTAGTGAGTATCCATGTTGAGTAAGCCAGTTATGAAGCCCTATGTGCACGACGTCCTTAAAGTGTTTCCAATTCTGGAAAGTAACTGTCTCTGTCCACAATTTACCACAATTCAAAATAGAGAGAAAAAACTTAGAAGACCAAATAATATGTTTAGAACAAAAGAGAGAGTAATTATGTCCACACGAGGTAGCAAAAACTTAGTACACAGAGTTAGCTCCAATAAATATTTACCTACTACTCCCAAAAAGCCCAATGATATTAAATCTTACAAACTACGTTCTCGTGTTTAACAGTGCAGTACTTAAAATTAACCGCACACAAAGGGCGTAGCTGATTGATGGGCAAGAGTTTTGAGCACGAACTTTGTGCTGGAGGCTGCCCTGGGAAGAGCACTTTGCAAAACTGAGAAGCAGGTGTGCATTCTTTTGTACTAAGAACAATGCGGGCAGTTACATCAGATCGTCAGCATCATGTTAAATAAAGGCAGCTGTTTTCTCAAGTGAAGAAGAGTCTGTATGAGGTTTAAAGCTATGAGAACTGAGTTTTAGTCCCGTTGTTTCCTCTGTTCACCCTCATGTGCTTAAATAAATCATTTACCTTCTCTGAATTCCAGTAGCAATTCAAAACTAACTGAAACTAGTAATTCCTTTTGGCTGGATCATAAAAAGGATCAAAAATATAACATGCATAAAAGTGTTTTATCTGAACGTAAGATGTCATTATTAAAATTACTAGTACTAAGTACAATAGAAGGCTGATAAAGGAGTTAAACATTAGTTTGCTTAAAACTACAACTTCTGTAAATAGGAATGGCAGGAAATGTGCTTTTTATTCACTCCTACAGTTAGTAGATCAGGAATTAAGCCAGACTTTCAGCTACGTCATGAACTCTGAATGACCTTTGGCTGCAGTGGCCCTACAGCCAAAACCAATTTGAAAATCTCTAACATGAAAGGGATGAGAGAAATAATCTAACATGAAAAGGATGGGAGAAATAAGCTCCTCAATTCATTTCATTTCTCAACTTACATAAGAGTAAACAACTAATTCAGTGATGGGTAAATGTTATATACTATGGTTTTGAATAAAGACAGTTTGAATCTTAGAGGAGAGTAGAATCTGAATTAGAAGACAAGTAACCACTGACTGATAATTTAAAAATAAGATGCCATCATTTATTAAAATTTCATGGCAGGGACTTTGGTTTCAGCTCAGACATATAAAGAGCTTGGAAGCCATCATTCCCGTCCTAGCAACAACAACAGAAGCTAGATAAACTGACTATCAGCTTATGGGGGGCGGGGGACACATCAGAGAACTGAGATTACAGGGCCGACTGCCATCCTAACATCTAGACAGGTGGGCTCTTCCAGGAAGACAAATCAGGCATTTACTTACCTGGAGCAGAAGCCACTGGACAGATGTCATATAAGCTGGAAGGTCCATTCAACTAGAAAATTTGGTGAGTTGCTGGTGGCTGAGTATGGGCTATCATGAGAGCGAGAAGCTCCTTGGAGTTGAACTAATAGGGAGAGGCCCACATAGTTATAGGTTTTTCCTATAGGAACCCGGCTCTCACAGAATCAACAATGTGGAGAAAGCTACACTCCTGCCCCCACCAGGTGGCCTTAGCTGGTAGGAGAGGAAGGGTAGCCATGGTGAAATCCACTCATACCCTTCTCTCTTAGAGAACAAAAGGCTTCAACTCCAGGAGGTCTGACACTGATAGTGGACATCAGGGAAATCCTATTCCAGTTGGGCGAAGGGAACTCTGTGCTGCATCAGCCTCCCTGTGTCATTTAAAGAGAAAAAAAACTAAAAGATTAAATGTACAGAGCTGAGGACCTCAGTTACATAGACTGGGGACACTGGATGACAACCACTGCAGCATGGGAAGGATTAGAGGGCATGGGTTGAAAAAACTTTCTGCCTACAGAAGGAATGGAAACACTTGTGAAAACCACATCCCCCTGGGCAAAGGCCCGCAGTACACTCCAAACACTGGGCTTCACATGATTGAAGAAAACATCCTCTCCCCCACACCCTACCGCTACCATAATAATGAGCCCTGATAAAGGACTCATTATGATATTCCTCATAATAATAATGAGAAATAGTACTAGTGGATTACAGATGGGCAACAGAAAGAGACAAACTCTCTCTGGGCACCAGTACAAAGGTAAGCCCTAAAGTTAAGAGAGGAGACAAAAAACAAGGACAGTGGAGGAATTTGAAACCTCTGGTACCTGTAATACAAGAAACACCAAATACAACACAACTCCTGGCCACATTCAAATAAATCCTCACATTATGGACTTCAGAAGTTAACACCTTAGACACTTCTCCAAGGAGGACATGCAGAGGGCCCAGGGACACATGAAAGGATGTTCAGCATCACTAGCCATCACAGAGATGCAAATTAAAACCACAATGAGACACCACTTCACACTGGTCAGAATGGCCATCATAACCAAATCAACAAATAACAAGTGTGCGGTTGCCTCTCACGTGGCCCCCACTGGGGACCTGGCCTACAACCCAGGCATGGGCCCTGACTGGGAATCAAACTGGCAACCCTTTGTTTTGCAGCCCACGCTCAATCCACTGAGCTACACCAGCCAGGGCAGAAAGAGACTTTCTTAACCTATTATAAGACAGGTATGAAAAATTTACTGCTAACACCGTACTTAATGGTGAGAGTCTGAAACTGAATGTTTTCTGTCTTAGGACAGGCACAAGGCAAAGATATCCTCCCTCACAGCTCTTATTCAACATTGTACTGGAAGTGCTAGCTAGTGCAGTAAGGCAAGATAAATCACTAAAAGTTAGACATATTGGACAGGAAGGAATGACACTGCCTTTATTTGCACATGACGTGAATGTCTATGGGAAAACACCAAAGAATCTACCAAAAACATAACAAAACAAAACAAAACAAAAAGCGCCTGGAGTTAATATGTAAGCTTAGTTTAGGAGGGCACAAGATAGAAGATAAATATGCAAAAGTCAATACCTAACCCCTGTACCTGCAATGAACAGATGGAATTTGAAATTTTAAAAATATATGTATGTATACCATTTAAAATCATATCAAAAATAAAGTACTTAGGTATAAAATTAACAAAATATATACAAGACCTATGTGTGGATATCTACCAAAAAAACTAATGAAAAATATAAATACACATATATTCTTAGCTCTGCTTACTAGAGAGCCTAGAAGCAATTAGATCCCAGAACAATGAACATAATCAGCACCCAGGTCTTGATTTCTAACACCATTATCCAACAAAGAGAACCAGGGCCTCTTGAGGAAATGCCTGATGGTAGGGCAGAGGCAGAGAATATACGTACAAGGTGAGCCCAGAGCATCTTGTAAGCGCCAGAAAGTAAGGAAGTGCTTGTAAAACAAAAGTTTCGGGCTTGTCAAAGGGGCACAGAAGGTAAATGAAAGAGCTTCCAATGGCCAAAGCTGGGAAAACTTGAGCAACAAAAGAAATAAAGTGGCACTGGATTATAACCCAAAGTATAAAATAAATGTAATTCCATACTGATATAAATGAACAAATAGATAAATAAATGGGAGAGAATAGACAAATACTCCATGTAGAAGAATTCCAAATAATTTATATACATACTTCGCCCTCAAGAAGGTAAAACAGAACTCTGCATTCCTTTAGTTTGGGCTGCATAAGAGTTCCTTCCAAAGAGTGCAGTATGAAAAGAGGAAAAATGAGTAACTTTGAAGCAGAACAACTTTACAAATACTACCTCAGTCAGCTGGTCAAGGTCAACATCAACACTGATAAGTCATCTCAACAGTATGTTCCTTTTATAGGATATAAAGAAAATGACACTTTACATCTGTGGTTTTTCTCCCCTAAACACTTAATCGTTTACCACTCTAACCATGAGAAAAATGTCACAAACCCGAACTGAGGGACAACGTTCAAAATCTGACAAGCACTTCTCAAAACTGTCAAAGCCATAAAAAACAAACTCTGAGGAACCGTCACACATCACAGGAGGTGAAGGTGACACGAGTAAATGTAATGCAGTATCCTCGATGGGGTCACGGAACAGGCAAAGAACATTAGGGAGAAACTAACAAAAGCCAAAACAAGTATGGAGGTTATGTTAATTTACCAATGTTGGATTCTTAGTTCTCGCTGGTGTACCATAATAATGTAAGATGTTAATTAAGCACACGGGAAACTGGGTGTGAGGTATAAAGGAACTGTCTGTACTATTTTTGCAACTTTTCTGTAAATCTAAACCTGCTCTAAAATAAAAAGTTTACTTAAAATGTAGATAAGTACTTTGTAGATAAGTAAATGCAAGAATAGGAATGGGAAGTGTGTGGTAGGGAGGGATTGAAAGTTGCGGGGAGGCATTACGCATAAAGTGACATTTAAACAAGACTTGAAGGAGAAGAGAGTTAGCCTTCCAAAAAAATCCATTGATAGATGAGTGGATAAAACAACTATGGGACATTTACACAATGGAATACTACTCGCTTTAAAAAAGAAGAAAATGTTACCCTTTGTGACTGTATGGATGGACGTGGGGAACATTATGCTGAGTGAAATAAGCCAGGCAGTGAAAGATAAATCACATATGATTTCACTCATATGTGGAATCCAACAAACAAACTGAACTAATAAGCAAAATGGGGACAGACTTATAGATGGAGAGCAGATGACAGCTCAGGGGAGGTGGGGTTAGAGGGTGGAGGGACTGAGCAAAATGGACTCCGGTACATGGACAATGGTGTGGTGATTGCTGGGAGAAGAGGGTGTAAGGGGGTTAAATGATAATGAAAAAATACAATAAAAATTAATTTTTTAAGAAAAGAACCTTGGGGAGAAGAGAGAAAGAGATTGAAGAAGAGTCCTCTTAAACTCAGTAGCTTAAACTCCAGTTTGCATAGATAAGAGCTCAAGCGCACAACTCTGTTTTGCAAAAGTCTCTGCATTACAAATACATTGTTCACGTAACTCATGGCAGTAGCCATGGACTAGCCCACAGGCCTTCCAAATGTTGGGAACAAAACTAAGGTGTTACAAGCAAAATGAGAACAATAACAATATCTCCTTCATCAAGTTATTTCGGGGATTAATTTGAATAACATGTAATGCAATTAGCACGGTGCCTGGCACCCGAAAACACTCAATACATTTTTGCTATTGTTCAAAAAAATTACTGAGGACAAGTGCCACAGGCAGAAGGAATCCTCAATGCAAAAGCCTGAGGCAGGAGTGTACCTGGCATATTTAGAGAATAACAAACAGGCTGATTATAAATGCAGCATAGGGACCCAGGTAGGTGGGAAGCAGAGGAGTTAAAAGAATTAGCAAGATAAATGATTGTAGAGAAGGAGATATAGTACATTGAAGTCCACTGTGTGATGTTGGCTTTTATTTTGAGTGTGATATTGAGCCATTGTTGGGTTTGGAGCAAAGGAGACACATCATGCAACTTAACTTTTAAAGGCACCCCCTTTGAACCTAGAACAGACATTAGTGAACAAGACATTAGTGAATGACAGTTCATAGAACTGCATCGATGTTAATTTCTTAGTGTTGACAGATGTAATATGGATGGTTGTGTAAGATGTTAATGTCAGGGAAACTGAAAGGTATGAAGGCACTATCTGTACCAACTTTCTAACTTTTCTGTAAATCTGAAAGTATTTCAAAATAAAAAAAGCTTATTAAAAAATAAATTGCATACAAAGAGGGAAGATATCATGTTAAGTGGTCTTATCACCAAAAGGGGAGGCACGAGGAAACTTTTGAAGGTGATGAGCATGTCTGTATTTGATGGTGGTGATGGTTTCATGAGCGTATGCATGTACCCAAACCCATCAACCTGTATACATTAAATATGTGCACCATTTTGTATATCAGTTATACCTCAATACAGCCATTTAAATGATATATTGTGTTGCCATCTTTATTTTAAAAAAGAAAATAAACAGCATTGTAGGGAAGAAGGAGAGATCGATTGTTTCAGCCAGAGGCTTGGACGTACTACACACCAAAACTGCAGGTTTCATTACACACCGAACGCTGGCCAGAGACTCAGATTCTCATACTTGCCCGGGGTCGTCAACAGTAGAGAGGATCTCCCCTGAGACTCAAACCAGGAGAGGAGATTCCAAATACTGAGCAGGAGGGAGCTTGGAATTGCATAGGTCACAAGTAAACAAACTTCAAATGCTAATTTGAAAGGGAGTGAATAACATACAGGTAGAGCTTCTTGTATGTGTCCAGTAGAACATGAGGAGGGGCGGGGCAGTGTTTGCCCAAGAGCATAAATCCTTAAATGTCTCTTAGTTGGTACTTTACTGCATTTCTCCAACTATTGAATTCAGATTCTCTGTAAACATCAATGGGCTGATTTCTTCATCACTTTACGTTCCACCACTTAATTTGTGGCCTTGAGACTAATCACAGCTTAGTTTAAATAAGTTACCTTATCTATAATACTGGGGTAATATTATAATACTTCATAGTCAAAAGCCAGGGATTAAATCAGATGGCCACTGACAGTTCTTCCAGAGCTTCATCCCCTCCATGTCGAAGGTGCATAATTAAATCGTCACTTGCTTGAAGTTTCAAGCTTTTCTGCATTCACTCTGATCACTCTTTTCCCTTTAGAAATAGCTGCTTCCTTTCTTGGAATTCCTTCTTTCTATGCTACCTTGGTTAAATTTCTTATCACTTGCAATTCAGCAATAACCAAATAACGGCATTTGCACTAGCATGCAATTGATACCTATCTGTGGAGCATGGGAAGACTTTTATTTGATCAGAGAAAATGAAATCAATCTTCTGTTACGCTTCAATGTCATCCTCATTCCTAGCAGTGAGCAACCCTTCTACAGAAGATAAGTTGTCCCAGTGAACTTGCACTCCTGTGTGTTATCATGCATAACTGGGTCATTGTTCCTTTTTGCTTTTTCTGCATACCCTATCCCTGTGAACCTTACCTTCCGGCAAAAAAAAAAAGAAATATTCTAATCTACACAGTGATGACTTACTGAAAACTGCGTGACTTACTTTAGTTTTTTAAGAAAAAGTATACTTTAGATTTGTATTCATTTATCCCTAGTAAGTCCAACGGCTTTGAAAGACATGAATGAACTTTACATTACTGTCAGTATTTTTTGAAAACATCATTAATTATTCAGAGTTTGCTAAGGGGTGTTTCAGAGACACAGCAAAGTATTTCAATAGATACTTCCAAATAGCTTATGTAGGTGTTTAATATTTATGACGCTTCTATAAAGTGTTGTCACCTTTATAAAATGCAATGACCTTAGATCTTTTCTTTGAAACATCACTTGCCTCATCATAAATAAATGGTTATAAAAGCTGGGCTAACTAGCTTAAGTTTATCTTTTATAAGATTAACATCTTAAAGCAATTTGTAGGATAAAGAAAAAGCTAAACCCATCTAGTGTTAATAAAAATAGGACATTATATTTTAATGGTTTATAAATTAGATATTACCTTTCCATAAATTAACTTGTTTGAGTCTCACAACAACTCTGAGATATAGTTAAAAATGGGTATGTTACCTCCATTTTAGAGATGGGGCAACCGAAGCTAACAGAAATGTCACAATTAAAAAGGAGAATGAATAGCCAGAGGGGAGTGGGAGTGGGGAGTGGGGAGGGGACAGTGGGGAGAGGGGATTACAGGAACTACTATAAAGGACACATGGACAAAATCAAGGGGGAGGGTGGAGGTGGGGGAGGGAGGTAGGTTTGGCTGGGGTGGGGTGGAGGGATGGGGAGAAAGTGCAGACAACTGTAATTGAATAACAATAAAAATTTTTAAAAAGGAGAATGGAAATGATAACAAATAAACTAGTCTTTGATATTTGATCCAATGATCAATGTCAGGCTACAGAGCTTTGAGTGGGACTACTTGTATTAGAATGAAAACTATATCCCTCTGTTTTCTCCTTTCCCAAATGAAACTGGAACAGGCTTAAGGTAGTTTTGTAATCATGTATCTCCCTATCAATATATTACAAATTATTTGCAAGTATACTCACTTGCTTTCACATCATTGTTAAAAAAGAAGTATAAACAAACAGAACCCACTGTAATGGTTAATGTTACCTTAACAGATGGACATCTGTCTCCCTAGATGAATGTGTGTAGAAGAAATTGTACCCGCCTCCCAAATAGTCATCTTTTAAGCCCACCGATGCCTAGCAGATGTTCTAAATTAATATTTCTAGAAATTCTTGTGTAATCTGTGTGTGCTAAAGGGGTGTCTTACCCTCCTTGATACTCTAAAGGTGAGGATAAGAGACTGGAGGGGAGAGTGAGGCTCTCACACTGGCCCTGTTTCCCAGATAGGGTAACAGGTGAGACATCTATATATGGATAATATAGAAATAGAGGCTAGTAAGTGGGAAGGTCAGGATTAGTATAATGCAGACAGTGTTAGCTACATTTTTATAACTACCTCACTTTTATAATCAAATTTCATCTTTCACTATTTAATTTACACCCAACTTGGAGTTGTCTCCCCTAGTATGAGGAAAATACAGGTTTCACACTACTTCTTGTACATTCAAGACAAATGCTCCCTAATATTTACATTAGCTCAAATAGCTCACTATTTAGAGAGGCCTAACACACAACAAATGATAATGTTTCCTAAGAAGTAAACATACCATGTCTTGCTATGAGCTTTAAGCACTTCTTTTGAAATAAAGTTACAGATCTTTATTGCTCATTTATTATGTACAAAGAACAACCCTACATACAATCATCATCATCGTCATTGTTGGTTTTCAATAATGTTAATTAATAATAGAAACTCTGAATTCCTGATTATTATAACAAAGTTTATAATCAGCGAAACTTGGATAAAATTAAGTTTTCATCTAACCTTGGAATCTACTGAATCTTAATTTTTCCCATGACGTTTGATATGGCTTAATTTGTACCCATGAAGTGGGGAAAGATTTTCATCAGCAAATAATTTCATGTAAAATTGAAAAAGAAAACAGTAACCTAAGTAGTTTGGAGTGATCACTGCAGACTTTGTAGTCCAGCATATGGGCCAGTGGGAGTCTCATTTCATTGCCAGCATTTGGAATTCCATTCAAGAAAATAGTGGTAGGAGAAAGCATTCTACGAATTTTTCATGTTAAAGTCCCAGCGACTTTTTAAATTTTGGAAGTAATTGTGTAATCTAATATATATATATATATATATATATCTTTTCCCGAAGTTATATTAAAGGACATAATATTTCTTAGTAACAGGTATGCACCAGATACATTTTAAAGGCATCAATAATAACGCATGTACTTGTAGAAAACCAGTCTGTCTCTACCTATTCCAGGAAATATTACTCAGAGCTGTTCTCTGTCCACAGTTCTGAAAAGTCATGTCAATTTTACACAAATTGACTTACTAAATTTACCTTAATCTGTGTGATGTTTATATTTCTTCATAATTTTTAGCCTTTTCCGTATTGACTTTAACAATGTCATCAACGTTTGCTACCTGAATATTATGTATAACTTCTTCACTGCTTTGTTAGTTCTGTAAATACTTTCCAAACATACTCATTCCTTAGTGTTCCCTTGACAACAGGTACTTCCCCCTTGTACCGCCCATTTCCTCTTTTCCTCTTTATAGAAAATCTTCTTGGAAAAAAATTGGACTTTATGTATCCAACACCCCTCAATAACTCAACTGTCAGAGGAAGGTGGCTTCATTGTTGTTAAATCCAACATTCACATTTCTATTTTTTTAATTTGTTTTTCCGTAGTAGTCTGTATCAGTGACCACTCCTGCCTTGAAACACTTCCCTTCCTTGTCCTTCATTACATTACACTGCCTTGTGCCTATGGGCCATTCCTACTCACGCTGCTTTACTGGCTTCTCTGCGAGGTCTCTAAAACAATTGGTGATGCTCTAGTTTTCTGTACCTACCAGTCACATCTTGTGGCTTTTAATACCATTCATGTATTTCTGACTTCCCAATTACCTGCTTGTGTTTGAGACCTAGTATACCAGGCTCATTTATGCATCTACCAATTTGATACATCCACTTAGATATTGGATTGGGCATGCACTTCACAGAACATTCCAAAACAGAACGCTCGATTTCACCATCTACCATACCTGCTCCCTCCTAACGCTTTGCAGTCTTAATAAATAAATCTATGTCACAGAAAAGAGGAGAGATTACAGCACCAAAGTCCTTGAATAGGCAAAAAGAAATTCGATCTAGTGCCCAAGTGGAAGTGTTCATTTTTGCTGGGAGAACAGTTAGTTCACAGTGACCAAAAAGAAAGCAGGATGGGTGGGCACAGATGCAGGTAGTGGTGGTGGGAGTTTGTGGAGATGATCTCCTTTCACATTCACTGAAATGGGCAGCAAGTTCTTCAGCTGAGACCCATTGCAGAGGAAGAGTTGAGCACTGCACCAAAATCGCAGCAAGCTCCAGAACAAACTACTGAACTTCCTGTGAAGTGATGGGACATCTTTTCAGCAAATGAGAAGTGGATCGACCTTGGTTACCTGTCACATGGGATATTTTTATAAACTTCACCAAAGACAAAAACCTTTCAATGTTTGTCTTTGGAATAGTGTTGTCCACCAATATATAAGAAGTTGTTTGCAACCAGCCTCAATCCATTTCAAACATATTTCTTTAGAAGACAGATGTCAGGAATCTAGCTGAACAGCTGCTCTTGGAGACCTCAATTAAGTCACGGAAGACAAAGGGAAATTGTACGAAAGCTCACTGGCAAACAATGAGGAATGCAGCACTGTGATGTGTCATGAGGAATATATCCTCAGGGAGTAGAATATCAAGATTTTCGTTGAGCAAAGAAAAGGCTGTGCTGTCTAGAAGATGAAAACACTAATTGGCAAGCAAGAGGAATACACAGATATCTATCTGCTCTACAAATCAAAAGATAAAATTTCATGATCTGGCTTAAAATAAAGGTCCAACATATTAACCTTAGTTTGTAAACTAATGACTACTGATTTCTCATAAGCTTATCTCAGCAGCAGCACAGACTCATAATAATCACAAAGTTCTCAAAGGTCACTTAGATCATCCTCTCGATCGGGGCAGTGTCACTTTTAAAGGATAACCATGGAGATTGTGCAAGAAAATGGCCTGTGATGGAGACCAATGATGTGTTTGGAGAGGCAGTGTAGCTTGGTGGTTAAGAGCATATTTTCTGGAGCTAGACTGGGTGGATTCAAACTGTAATTCTGTTACATGGTAGTTATGTGACCTTTGAGCAAGTCACTTAAACTTTCTGTGCCCTCTGTTCTTCATCTGTAAAAGTGATAATAATATCAACTGTGAAGATTGTAGTGTTAATTCTGAGTTCATACAAGGCTTAGCTAAGTGTAAATTCTCTGTAAAACTAATAAAGTCATCAGAAAGACCTTCATTATATTGTTTTTGAAAATATATGTCTTGTTGCATTAATCCATTGTCCCTAGTTATGAAATCTGAAGCAACCTGCTGTATATTTTAGTAATTCCTTCTGCATATGGTCTCCTATAATTTTTCAGGACTATGTTTTTGGTTGAATTTACACAATTGTAACATGAGTTATAATTATCCTGTATGTTTCTTGAAAAGAGCAACCCCTTCTTACTCATAATTCCTCCCCTCAGAGCCCATGCTCAACAAGTACCTGATGTGAGATATTTGCTCAAGGACTGTTTACCGAATGACTGGCAACCCTTCCGATTTTTAAAGAACACACTGTGTCTTCTGTGTGTTCTAATCTCCAACCTAAACATTTCCAAAATTTTCACTAATTCTTTGCATGTCATCATTTCAAACTCCCAGTTAGCTTCTCTTGAACATATTTCAATCCTTGAAAGATCGTTGTAAAATGTGGCATCCAAAACTGAGCCTAAAATGTCACATATGGTCTCACAAATACTAATATTCTGGACTTATCAGTTCCCTAATGTAGACATCATTCTTCTATAAATGCAACAAAGAACAAAATGCATTCAAATAGCTGACTTATTAGTATTCCTCCACTAATATGTTCTCCCAACAGATGTAGTTCATATGAAAAGCATTTATCATCCAAACTCAGGATGTATTGAATAGATTTTTTATAAAGAACTGAAGCTGATTTGATATCTAAATATCTACATGCTTCTAATTCAGCTTCCTGAGGTCACCCAGAGATTTGGTCATGAATCACTATTAAAGAATCTAAAACTATGCGTGGGACCTCTCTTGAGGGTATGTTTTCAGCCAGTAAACATACATATATAATATATTATAGAATCTTCATTGGAAAAAATTGGGTGATGCCCAATATTTACTCAAGAGTTATATAAACCAAGATCTAATCAACAATGTTAAGGTTTGTTTCTTTCTTTCTTTTTTTTCCAGCTTTTCTGAGGTATAATAGATAAATAAAACTATGTATTTAAGGTGTACAACATAATGATATGGTTTACATATATATATTGTGAAATGATTACCACAGTCAAGTTAGTATATACATTCATCATCTCACACAGTAACCACTTTTGTGTGTGTGTTGAGAACATTTAAGATCTACTCTCTTAGCAGATTTCAACCACACAATATTTGTATCAGTGTTTGTTCTTATGGAATAATCTCAATGAAGTTACTTTGGGTAACATTAAGTTCTTTTAAAAGTCACTGAATATAGAACTCCTATGATGTGAATTTCTTTTGTGAGAAGGCAGAGGTTGGCCCAGCAATAATGAGATTGAAAGGGCCCTTAGAGTAGTGCGCACAGGTTAAGATAATGCTCTCATCATGGTGCAGAATATTTTCTATTAGTTTAATTGTATCACTATTGGAAGATATCCATTTTATCAGTTAGAAGATGGATAAATATTTATATATGATATTTGTATACATAATAAATGAATTCATAAGTGAAGAAAAACTCAAAATGCCTTTGGGACTGTTATCTATAGTGACAGAACAATTATAATAGAAATCACATTACTTTTCAAACAGATGTATGAGGATATTATTGAAATGAAATCTCGTGTTAAAATTTCCTCTGGACTGAGAAATGTGAAGTGGAAAATAACATAAGTGGAAAACATTACATTTATGGGCATTAAGCCAGGGTTTAAAAAGTAGACATTATAGGGGGAAAACATAAAAGAGAAAATTAAAGTATCAATGCCTTTGGCATCCATTTAGAACACTATTCATAGAATAGTGTAATTTTATAATGATTTAGGTCATTCTCCAATATGATATCATTAGGTTAAATGACAGTCTTTTTGCCCATTTCACTGATGAAGAGATTTGGGCAGCATTTCAATAGCCTCCCTTCAACTAGCAGATAATGAAAGGTTGGCTGCTTTTGGTAGCACAGCCTAATGAATGGCACTGATGCCCCTCCAACTCCTGGAACAAGAAATTCCTAGACAAAATTGTTCATTCACAGCTCAGCTATATCTAGAGAAGAAGATACCCCTAGTTTCCAGAAACAGAAAGCCAACTCAATACTACAGTGTTAACTCTGCTGGTTGGTACTATGGTGTTCCAGGATGTTATCAAACCTGAAAATAGGCCCTGGTTGCACAAGGCTGGAGTTGTAATATGCAAGAGGACGAGATCTTATGCCTGTATGAAGTTTCACATCAGGAAATGGGCCGAAATGCCGGCAGATAGCTAATAAAGGGGATCAGAAAACTACAGTTTCTGGGGCAAGGAGGCAGCAAGGACAATCGTCACCTGTCCAGTCTTCTGGCTGGCAAATAATTAAGAGCTCTCTGAGAGATCAAAATCCTAGACTCTGCCATACATGAGTGGAGATCCAAACTCATATCTCGTGAGACAGAAGAATCCCACAATTCCACATGAGTGTCAAACTTTCATCTAATAGCAAATGCCTGTGGTGAGTGTCAAACAACAAGGAGTACACTTCCACAAACCCAGAAGCCCTACCTAGAAAAAATTGTTTTAAAAAACATAAACAAGGGAAGTTTCCTCAATATATTTCCTAAAGCCAGGGTAATTTAAAACAGTCAAAAAGAGTATCTCCTGCTTTTTAATTTTTAATGGCAAAGCATACAGGAGAGATTGCTATGAGAATACCCTTAATATTTTTTCTGTTGCTAATCATTTATTATTATTATTATTTTATTTTATGCCCATCCTCCACCCTAATTTTGATAATCTAACATTTAAAAAATAATAAGGGAAAACAAAATAATATAAAAATCTCATTTAGAAATGTAATGTTAAATTCTAAATGGTATATTTGGAAACTGAATGTATCATATGGTATTAAACAAATCAAGGATTCCATTTCTTTGTTGAACAATCCTACCACGGAAAATCAAAACGATGCATGATAAATTTTTTTTTAGTCATCATTCAGCTGAGAAAAAAAAATAATAAGTCCTCAAATTCCAGAAAGAAATTGAAAGGTGAACTCTAGAGAAGTGAGTAACTTTAGAAGGCAGCTTTTAGGCGGAGGCCATGTACTGAACTTTTGCTTGTAGAAGGAGGGAAAATATCCTCCCCTGGAATTCCTAAACATGCAGTGATCCAAAGCAGGTGGGTATGGAGCTCAATTTCACACTGTTTGCAAGGAAACATAAATCCTGGAGGAATAACCTTCACCCCAAGCCTGTGGGCGACCCCGAGGAATACTCACACAAGTAGTGTTGCAAAGAGTTTATACAGATAGTATAAAAGGAAATGAGGCACTACAATGAAGTCAAAAAACACACAGATTCAGAGACACAAAAGTCCACATGTAGGAATCATCAGATACATAATAGAAAAAATTTGTTCACAGTATCTAAAGAAATAAAAGAAGAAATTTAAAATGCCAGCAAGAACCTATAAAAATAACGAAACAAGTTACAAAAATATCAAATAGACTATCTCAAAATTTAAAATACTATACACTTACGATAAGCTAAACAACAGATTCAATAGAGATAAGGAAAAATTAATAATTGATACACATGAAAAATGTATCCAGAATGTGTAATAGAGAAAATGTAGTAAATATATTAGATATTAAGAGAAGATTAAACAAGGCCTAATATCTTTGAATAATGCTCTTCCATTTTCTTTATCCTCTCCTTCAGGAAATCCAATTAGAGATACATTAGCAGAGAATTTTCTAGAATTATTGAAATACACCAAACCTCAAAGTCATTCAATTATACATGAAACACTTTTTAATGGCTATACATTTTATCGTGAAGCAATAAAAATTTTAATAAATTGTAATCATATACAATATGTTCTCTGATACAAAACAATTAAGTTAAAATCAGTAATAAATGGTAATTAGAGAAGACTTGTATATTTATAAATTATAAACATTTTTCAAACAACTCATGGGTAAATAAATTAACCACACTGGAAAGATAGATAATAGATACATTTAAAAATACTTAAAATAATATAAAACAAACACTCATATTGGGAAACAGAAAGTTTGAACTTTATGATCCAAACACATAATTGAAAAGGTGTGAAAAAGAACATAATCTAAGGAAAGTAAGATAAAGACATAATACAGGAATAAGGACAGCTTAATAAATTAGAAACAAATAAGAAAACGATAAGACAGAAAAATCAACAATATTAATAATTTGAAAAGATTCATAAAAGTGAAAAAAGATAGGAAAGCCCATATAAAATATTTTAAAAATGAGGGGGACATTAAAAATGTTACAGAAAATAAAAAGTTGAGAAGATAAAATAACAACATGTCAATAAACATAAAACTTAGCTCACATAAACACATTTATGAAAATATTATTAAAAAACAATATTGACACAAAAGTATAATGTAAATGGTCTTTTGAAATAGCTAAATAGTTAGAGAAATTTTATTACAGCTTTAAAATTTTCCGACAAATAAAATTACACATTCAGCAAGTGTTACCTGTGAACTATAAGAAAAAATCTACCAACTTATTTCAAATATTCCAAAGTCTACAGGAATGCAGAACAGGCCACTTGACTATAATAATTAAAATTATTATAAACTTGTTAACATAAGAATCCTGAAACACTAATTCAAAAGAACCTATGCACTCCAATGTTCATAGCAACACAATTTACAATAGCCAAGTGCTGGAAGCAGCTTAGGTGCCCATCGGTAAATGAGTGGATCAATAAACTATGGTACATTTACACAATGGAATACTATGCAGCAGAGAGAAAGAAGGTGCTCCTACCCTTTGCAACAGCATGGATGGAACTGGAAAGTATTATGCTAAGTGAAGTAAGCCAAGTGATAAAAGACAAATACCATATGATCTCACCTTAAGTGGAACCTAATTAATAAAACAAACTAACAAGCAAAATATAGCCAGAGATATGGAAATCGACAACAAATTGACAGTAAGCAGAGAGGAGGGGAAAGGAAAATAATGTGGGAAAGAAGGGAAAGGGTTGTAAATGAACATGAATGAGGGACACATGGACAGAGCCAAGGAGGGGTGAGATTGAGGGTGGGAGGTGGGTATGGGTAGGGTGGGGGAAAGTGGTGGTGGGAAAATGGAGACAACTGTATTCAAACATCAATAAAAAAAAGAAAAAAAAAGTGACTGAATATCTTCCAGATGAATAGGATGAATTATTTTCTTTCAACCCATATCTAACATTTGCAAAAGCTTCTTAATTTCTCAAATATATGTTGCCCTTTAAAAATTTTTAAAAAGCAAAAAAAGTGTTAAAAAGAAAAAGACCAATCTCAACATGAACCTAGATAAAGGGTTTGCAATCCCTTTTCTGTAAAGGGCCAGGTGGCAAATAATTTAGGCTTTGTGGGCCAGACAGTCTCAATTGTAACTAGCAGCTGATGCCCTTGTAGCACAAAAACTGCCATAGACAATATTTAAATGAATGAGTACTTCTGTGTTTCAATAAAACTTTATTTATAAAAACAGGTTGCGGCCTTGCCCTGCCATCTACATGCCCTGCACATGTGCTGCTATACTGGGAACAACAACTGATAAAATTAGAAAAAACTCAGCCCACCCGCCTCAAGGCAAGAAATTTGTGGGCTGGTGTTCCAAGACCACATCCTCGTGTGCTTCTGTCCCCTTCCCTCGTACACAGCACTCTCTCAATAATTTGCAACCAAACATATGTCTGCTTGTAGTTTCCTAAACTAAGACACAGATTGAATCAAGCAATGTGAAAAGAAACATAAAATATAGTTAAAATTAGGTTTTGTTCAGAGATATAATTCACCTCAGTGACAAAATTAAAGAGAAAATCATGTGAATTTTAGTAACATTAAAGTACATTTTATAAAAAGATTCTACTAGTAAATTTGGTATATAATGGAACTTTTTTTAAAAAGCAAACTCATCCAACTCAATGGTGAAATGAGAAAGTATTACTTTTAAGATAATAAGTAGGACAAGAATGCCTGCTCATACAACTGCTGTTGAGCATTGGAATGGAGGACTCAGCTAGTACCACATATAAAGGAAAAACAAAAATTAAAAAGAGAATGATTGGAAAGGAATCCACAAAATTAACCATATTCACTGATGATAATTATTTGTATAGAGTCCTAATGTAACTGTAGTTACATTTACATAATAAATATGAAATTTTAGCAAAATTACTGGGACTTATTATACAAAAATCAAATACAACCTAATTTATACACACAAATCTTGTAGTTATTTAAAAAATACTTTACAAGAAAAATACAGCTAAAAATACATCTAACAAAGTTGTCTAAGGTCATTTTAGAGGTAATTTTAAAGCTTCTTATTACAGAAAACTTAAATGAATACACAGACTGGCATTTGGAAGACTTAATAATATAACTATGTAAATTATCCCCACATTATTTTAAAATTTCAATTTATTTTCAATCAAAATTTTATCTAGTATTAAATAATAGTACAGGTTCCAGACAAGATGGAGGCGTAGGTAGAAACCCTTTGCTTCCTCGCACAACCAAAAGGAGGATAACAACCAATCTAAAATCAATAAACAACCAAAAGCACCAGAAAATCAAACCACATGGAACTCTGACAACCAAGGTAATAAAGAAAAAGTCAACCAGAACAACCAGACTGGTAAGGCGAACCTTGCTGGCAGACTCAGAAAAATGGTGGTGAGGAGGCTGAGGGGCGGGGCTGGCTGCCAAGCTTGGCAGAGCTGCGAGGGAGGAACTGACTTAAGGGGAAAACTGAGACTCAGAGCTCACTCTGGGCTAAGGCTGGGGTTGCTGCGGTGGGACACACTTCCAGTCTGACATGAGAGTCTGTCGGAAAGTGCACTACAGATGAGCAGGCAAGCTGCACTGTTCCCTCTCTGGCCCCTCCCCCACAGGCAGCACAGCAAAGAGGGTTGCCTTGCAGGGGTGAACACCTAAGGCCCCACCCCTTACAACTTATCAAAGGGTGCGCCAAGACAAAGAAATATGGCCCAAATGAAAGAACACAGCAAAACCTCAGAACTAAGTGATGAGATCGCCAACCTATCTAATGGAGAATTTAAAGCCCCAGTAATCAAAATGCTCACAGAACTGATTGAGCTTGGTCGATAAATGAAAGAACAAATGAAAGATACCCAAAATGAAATAAAGCAAAATATTCAGGGAACCAACAGTGACAGGATTCAAATCAACTATTTGGAATAAAAGGAAGAAATAAACATCCAACTGGATCAGAATGAAGGAACAAGAATCCAAAAAAATGAAGAGAGACTGAGGATTCTCTGGGACAACCTGAAACGTTCCAATATCCAAATCATAGGGGTGCCAGAAGGAGAAGAACAAGCACAAGAAATTAAAAACCTATTTGAACAAATAATGAAGGAAAACTTCCCCAATCTGGCAAAGGAAATAGACTTCCAGGAAGTCCAGGAAGCCCAGAGAGTCCCTAAGAAGTTGGACCCAAAGAGGAACATGCCAAGGCACATCATCATTAAGTTACCCAAGATTAAAGACAAAGAGAAAATCCTAAAAGCAGCAAGAGACAAGGACACAGTTACCTATAAAGGAGTTCCCATAAGACTATCAGCTGATTTCTCAAAAGAAACCTTACAGGCAAGAAGGGGGTGGAAAGAAGTATTAGAAGTCATGAAAGGCAAGGACTCACATCCAAGATTACTCTATCAAGCAAAGCTATCATTTAGAATGGAAGGGCAGATAAAGTGCTTCCCAGATAAGGTCAAGTTAAAGGAGTTCATCATCACCAAGCTCTTATTATATGAAACGTTAAAGGGCCTTATCTAAGAAAAAGAAAAAAATATGAACAATAAAATGACAACAAACTCACAACTATTAACAAATGAACCTAAAAAAAAAAAAAAAGGAAAGAAAAACAACGAAAACAAAAACTAAGCAAACAACCAGAACAGGAACAGAATCCGAGAAATGGACATCACATGGAGGGTTTTCAGTGGGGAGGGGGAAGGGAGGAATAGGGGGGACAAGGTACAGGGAAGAAGAATCATAATTAGTAGGCATAAAATAGATGGGAAATGATAAAAAATGGTATAGGAAACAGAGGACTCAAAGAACTTATATGTACAACCCATGGACATGAACTAAGGGCAGGGGGCAATGCTGGAGGGTGGGGGGGTCAGGGTGGAAGGAGGATAAAGGGGAAAATTGGGAAAACTGTAATAGCATAATCAATAAAAAATACTTTAAAAAGGAATAGTGAAATATTTATTCATGTTATTATTGTTATTTCACAATCACCAGATAAAACGTAAGAGGAATATGTTTAGGAGTATAGATCTGGCAATGAGTCAGCCTGGGCTAAAAGCTCAGCTCCCTCACTTACTGATGGCGAAACTTTGGTTACATTATTTAACCTGTCTCTATCTCAATTTTTTCATTTATAAGATGAATATAAGAGTGTTGTGGGGATTGAATTAATATGTGTAAACCACTGTTGTGGTTAAGTTTACGTCAAACTGACCAGGGCAAGGGATTATCAAAGAGCTGGTTAAATGTTATTTCTGGGTGTGTGTGGAAGAGACTAGCATCTGAATTGGTGGGCTGTATTTAGTAAAGTAGATGGCCCTTCCCTATGTGGGAGGTCATCTTCCATTTTGTTGAAAGTCTGAATAGAAGTGAAAAGTGGAAGAAGGTTGAATTTGCTCTCTGCCTGATTCTTTTAAAGGTTTTATTTGTTTGTTTGTTTTTAGAGAGAGGGGAAGGGAAGGAGAAAGAGAGGGAGAGAAACGTTAATGTGTGAGAGAAATATCAATCGCCTCTCACACACCCACAACGAGGACCCGGCTCACAACCCAAGCATGTGCCCTGACTGGGAATTCAATGACCTTTTGGTTCATGGGCCAGCACTCAATCCACTAAGCTACACCAGCCAGGGCTGCCTGATTCTTTGAGATTATTCTTGGGCCTTCTAACTCAGACCTTGCTTTCAGGCCTTCTGACCCAGACTAAAATCTGTATCATCAGCTCTCTGGCTCTCAGGGCTTCAAACCACACCATTAGCTTTTCCAGCATCCAGAGAGCAGATCATGGGACTTCTCAGCCTCCATACTTGCATAAGCCAAAACCTATATCCCATTAGCTCTGCTTCTCTGGAGAACCCTGACTAACACGAATAGGAAAGTACTATACATCTTCTGTGTGCCTCCAAGATCTACTCTAGATCCTTCTCCACTCTGCTCTGTGTCCCATAAGGCTTTCCTATATGGACTGAATTCACAGCCTTCCTAAACTCTCAGGCTTTGAGTTGGGTTCAGCCAACAAGAGATACTAGCAAGGAACTGGAGGATAAAAAAAACGAGGGCAAAGTACTGATTTCCCTGGCTCACCCCACAACCTCCCTCCCAGAGGCTCCTGTGGATTGCTTGCTTTCCTCTGTAGGAATCCACAGATCCTCTCAAACACGTGTGTGCATATTCTGTGGGCGTGTGGCAGTGTGAGCTCTCCATTGATTCTAGCCCAGAGGTACTGCGCTATCACAAGTTGTTTTGCCTAAAGCATATTCATAACTTCGCAAGTAAGAAATTGCCATTCCATAGTATTAGAAAACATAGACAACCAATTAGACCTATTTTTAAAGATAACAGTGATAATATTTAAAACATACCTAGGAATAAATCTAATAAAAGATGTCAGACACTTTCAGTCTGCTCTTGATGAGTGAGGTCCCTTTCCTTTAGTACTTCTATACTTGTGAGTATGAGTCATAGAATTGTTTAGACTTCACTTTTAAAATCAATCCACCTGCCCTGGTTTGTGTGGCTCAGTGGACTGAGCACCAGCATGCAAACCAAAGGGTCACCAGTTCAATTCCCAGTCAGGGCACAGCCTGCGTTGCAGGCCAGGTCCCCAGTGGAGAGCGTGTCAGAGGCAACCACACATTGCTGTTTCTCTCCTTGTCTTTCTCCTTCCCTTCCCCTCTCTCTATAAATAAATAAATAAGATCTTTTTAAAAATTACAGATAGGTATCACTTTGTTTGAAAAAAAATAAATAAAATTAAGTCACCTAATATTTATGGAAATTTAAAAGGGCCATAATAGCAAGATAGTTTTGAAGCACTCTACGACGGATACTCTGGACAGAACATAGGCTTATTGAAAGTATATGATAATTTGTAAAATGTGATATTGACAATAATTTAGGAATAATTGATATAACCATGGCAAAAGTAGAGTATATAAGTGTGTTAACATGCATACACACCTATGCATACACCAAAAACTTGATATAAGAGAGTTTACATTACAAATGCATGGGGGAAAGAATGTACTATTCAAGTTTATAAAGGACAGTGATACATCTGACATTTCATATGGAAAAACATTTCTCTTTCACTGTGTACACTACACAAATCAAGTATGAATTGAAACCTAATGAGAAAAACTAAAACATAAAAATATTAAAGGAAAAGTCTGGGCTGGTGTGGCTCAGTCGGTTGGAGCATCATCCCATGCACCAAAATGTTGTAGGTTCGATTCCTGGTCAGGCCACTCACCTAGGTTGCAGGTTTGATCTCCATCAGGAAGTCTAAGAGAGACACTGATTGATGTTTCACTCTCTTTTCCCCTTTCTCTCTCTGAAAAGCAATGAAAAAAGTGTCCTTGGGTGAGGATGACATACTATATATATGTATGACATATGTATGTATATATGTATATGTATATATGTATATATATGTGGCATTGTACTAGTAAAGGAGAACACAAAAAATGAATAAAAAACTATGATTTTTTGGTAAAATTAAAATCTGCCTTAAAAGGTGCCATAAATCAAATTAAAATATAAGCCATAGTGTGAGAAAAGATGCTTGGTTGGAATGATCCTAATTCTAATGGACTCAGTATTATTATACAAAATAAGGATATAGATATATATACATATAGATATTGACACATAATTATAGATAATTACTATGTGTGTGTGTAATGGAAGAAAAATCCTAAATAGCCGATGGCATGAAAAAGATATTCCATAGCTGCAGTTCTCTGGGCATGCAAGTCAGGTGGTCCCAACTTCTCTGCGAGCCAGCTGCCAGGTAGCCCCAGTTGCTCAGGTCTGGAGGCCTGGTGGCATCACAGGCTCTGCCACAGTTCGAAGCTGGCTAATAATCATCAGTGGAAACAGAAGTGGGTTGTGGATGTAAGGATGATTCCACGTCTGGCCAGAGAATATTGGAGAAGATGGAGTGGCCTAAAGGAAAGGGTTTAGGGATTCAAAAGAAAGGAGCCACAGATCATATCGAAGTTCAAGTTAAAAACAACCACCTGGGACATGGAGCTATGATCAATAACGAAGACAACTGGATTGCTCATTGGGATGATTTTAACTAGCTTCAGGCTGAAATGAACACTTGCCATGGGCTAGAAACAGCAGACTCCTCCTAGGTCAACAAGGGAAAAAAATCTTTCGGCCTTGAAGAAAAGTCTGAAATCTCCAAAAATCACATTCATTATAGGAAATATAGAAAAGAGAAGGAAATATCTCAGAGCAAAACAGATCTTGACTGCATTTTTCGGAAAAGACAGAGTAAGGAGACACCCCAGGATTATCTCAGCCTTGCCACTCCAGATGGGAATGAAATGTCGAATACGGCAGCAGTGCCTTCACCATCCAGGAAGACTTTGCCAAGCTGATGGCAGGACTAAAGAACAAATCATAGGCCATGGATGCAGGGCTGGTCTTCCAGAAACCCGGATAGAAAGGAAAAGGGGAAAGAAAAACATAAGAGAAGTAAACAAAAGAAAGGAAAGGAAAAAGAAAAAGGAAAAAAGAGCCAAAGATAATGTGGAGCATTACACCCAACCCAAGACCAAGAAAAAGAGAGTCCAGGTTGAGCTCAGAGACCCTTACTGAGATGAGAATTCTGATGCTTCTGCTGAGGATGGTGAGGATTGTGTGTGGCCACGTGATGACCAGGACTCACCATGAAACCACCCTCCCCCCACCAAAAAAGAAAAGAAAAAGCTACAAAAACAAGTTGAGGCAGCAGTAAATGCTATAGTAGATGAAATACTAATGAAAAAGAAGATTCCAAATAAATTCTCTCAAGCCAGGGCCTTTCAACCACTCAGGGTGCTGCCAGGCAAGCATCTTTGGCCTGAAATCAGAGCAGAGTTCACCCCAGAGTTCGCACACATCTTTTAACACACCCATAGATTGCCGAGTCTCGCCTTCTCACTACATTTTTCCCAAATCATATTCCCAGAAGAACTTTTTAATGTTCCAAATCATGGCTCTCGTAAACAAATACATTTCTTTGCAGACTCTGAAAAAAAGATACTCTATTTCCCCATTAACCAGAAAAATAATAATAATTATAAGAAAATCGTAGGTGGGCCTGGCTTAATTAGGTGAGCCTTTTATTATTTTTATTTTTCATTAAATTTATTGGAGTGACATTAGTTAATAAAATTATATAGGTTTCAAATGTACATTTCTATAATACATCATCTGTACACTGCATTGTATACCTGCCACCCAAAGTGCAATCTTCGGTCACCATATATTGGATGCCCTTTACCCTTTACTACCTACTATCCCCCAATCCCCTTCCCTCTTGTAACCACCATACTGTTGTCTGTGTCTATGAGTTCAGTTTTATATCCCACATTAAGTGAAATTATATGGTCCTTGACTTTTCCTGTCTGACTTATTTTACTCGCATGATAGTCTCATGATCCATCCATGTTGTTGTAAATTGTACAACGGTATTTCATCTTTTCCATTAGCTGAGTAGTATTCCGTTGTATATATGTGCCACATCTGTATTCAGTCATCTATTAAGGGACACCGGCTATTTCCATATCTTGGCCACCATGTATAATGCTGCGATGAACTTAGAGGTACATATCTTTGCAAGTAAATGTTTTCAAATTTTTAGGGTAGGTACTCAGAAAAGGGATCTCTGGGTCATATGCTGTTTTATAAAATCTATAGTCCAAATTCAGGGAAGATCTCCTTTTTTCCTTCTGAGTCATACATTAAATATTAAGTCCTTATAAGGCAGTGAATACAAGTTTCATAATTCAAGAGAGCAGAAAGCCTTATGAATAAACTTCCTGTTTTGTTTACTACTCAAAATAACATTAGGTAATAATCTGGTCTTACTTGCACGTTCAGCCTTCTCTTGATGAGTGAGATCCCCTTCCTTTAATAATTTTATACTTCTGAATGTAATAGAATTGTTTAGACTTCACTTTTAAAATCAAAACACCTGATATTTATAATCAGGTAATATTTATTTATGGTCACCTCAAACTTATAATGTGGCAAAAACATAAAATGCCATTAAACATTGTAGACACATATAATTTTCAACAATAGCGCACAAGTCAGAATAGAATATAATTATGTCCTAAAACAAAATAAGTGTGTAAACTTGCTTTCTATCTACAAAATTATTCTGCCTCTAAACACTGATATGATGGTAATAATTTTATAAGACTGGTTGAAAAACCAACCTGAATTTGAAATAAATGTCCATTACTTTTGTTTTAGCTCCAGATTGTACTACATAAATTGGAAATATTCACTTGTCAAAGATACCATTTCCCATTTTCAGTTCTATTCTAATTTTCATACTAAAAGTCATTCTCTGAGTGGGATACCGTAGCAGTATTTCTAGTTGTGCAGCGTCTAACATGAACAGAAGTAAAAGATCTCAAACTTGACAAAGGAGGAAGCTCTCCCTGGAACCAAAGGCATTTCCAAAAATCGCAAGACTCCTCCATAAATAACATCATTTAAATAGTCCTTTTAATCACTGTCAACATCTAGCACTCTAGATAATATTTTCACTACTTTTATTTCCCTAGTCCCAGAAACAAATTACAGAAAGGCAATAAAATCAATGAAATCCACTGTATTCCACTTACCCAATTTAAACAAATTCTCAAGATAGTAAGGTGTCTTCAGATGTATTTTGAGATATCAAATTGTTTTGAAAGGCTTTCAAAAACTTCAAACAGAACAGATGAAGATGAAGTAAAAATGTAAAATCACCCTTCCTTTGCAGTAACAACTCAGCATTTCAGTTAAAATGTTTACTGGAACCATCTTGCATTGAGCATCATTAAAACCACCTAAGCATCACTGAGTACATTCTAAGTGGTTTTTAAGGTAGATATCCAGAACTGGAATTGATGGATCAATGCGCACACATTTAAAACTTTAGGAAATTTTGCCAACATCATCCACAAAGTTTATATCAAAACATATTCAAATGAGAATCCACATATCCTCACCCCCTTGAAAAACTCTTTATTGTGTGACAGGGAAGCATCGGTATGCATTTTTGGGCTTACCTGTGATGCTGAACACCTTTCCAGAGATGTATTAGCCCTTTGGAACCTTCTGCTGATCTCTTCCTAGTTATATTCTTCCCCTGATTGTCTCTTGTTTTTCCTTCTGGAATTTAATTTAATCATACTGTTTTCCCTACTGTAATTCAATAATGTCTCAATAACACTATGAATGTTTATCTTTCACTGAGTATGTTGCAAATATTTCCTTCCACTTTACACTTAATTTTGTGCTCACTTTGATCAGACAGTAATGGTTCCTTTTTATATAATCAAATTTAACGTTTTCCCTTATGTCTTTGAGATTTGGAGTGTCTCTTAAGAAATCAAATTCAAGAAGAGTAAAAATATTCTCTCATATTTTCATCTAATCATAATAAAAATTCTTTAAGCCAAAAATCCAGCTAAAATAGTGATTGCCAATCTTTCTCTTCTCATAGCACACATAAATTACTAAAATTGTGCAGCATATCAAAAATATATTTTCCCAATCTAACAAAAAATTGGTATTTTTAAAAAATTATTTTATTGTTCAATTACTGTTGTCTGCATTTCCCCTCCCCCCCGCCACTCCCCCTCACCCTAGCCAAATCCACCTCCCTCTCCTGCTTCCACCCTCCCTCTTGGTTTTGTCCATTTGTCCTTTATAGTACTTCCTGAAAACCCTTCGCCCCATTGGCCCCTCCCCCCTCCCCTCTGGTTATTGTTAGATTGTTCTTAACTTCCATGTCTCTGGTTATATTTTGTTTGCTTTTTTCTTTTGTTGATTATGTTCTAATTAAAGGTGAGATCATATGGTATTTGTCCCTCACCACCTGGCTTATTTCACTTAGCATAATGCAGACTGGTGCAGCCACTGTGGAAAACAGTATGGAATTTCCTCAGAAAACTAAAAATGGAACTGCCTTTTGACCCAGCAATTCCACTGCTGGGATTATACCCTAAGAACCCTGAAACACCAATCCAAAAGAACCTGTGCACCCCAATGTTCATAGCAGCACAGTTTACAATAACCAAGTACTGGAAGCAAGTTAAGTGCCCATCAGTAAATGAGTGGATCAAAAACTATTAGTACATTTACACAATGGAATACTATGCAGCAGAGAAAAGGGAGCTCCTACCCTTTGTGAAAAAACAGGTATAATTTTGATTCATTCATACTGATGGCTACTGTTGACATTTTTTATTTGGCAATCTAAAGAAAAAGAAATCAGGTATTGCATGTTTCAAAAATTCTGCAACACATCAGTGTGTCTCTTGCGGCACACAGGTTGAAAATCACTGACCTAAAATAATATTGTCATATATGGGGAGAGGTAGGTAATTAAGATTTGCTTTCTAAGAGTATGGCCAAATTGTTACAACACCATTGAATATCCCCTCCTTTGCTCATCCGATAGAAAATAGAATCTCAACCATTTATTAAAATGTATATATCTACATATACATATACATATGTGTATATATATTTACAAATATATACAGGGTCTGGCACAAATAATGTCCTGTTTCATTATAAAATCTTTTATTACAAATCATAAGCATGTCATTCTGTAACATAAGAATATCACACTCAAGCACACCACATGACATTTTAGGTGAAATGTTCAAATTAAAACTATATATAAATTATTACACCCATATTATTACCCTACCAACCACACTCAAGCAGGCGTTACTTCTGTCGGACCCTGTATATGAGTTTGTGTCTAGATTTTCTACTCTATTTCATTGCTTCATTGCTCTATTTTTAATACTTTTAGTACTACCACACTGTTTTAATAATGTTTCTTTACACTATCTTTATACATAGTGGGAAAATCTTCATTTTTTCATTTAAAAATATTCATGTATAGTGAATTAGCTTTACATCGCCTTTCTTCAAGAAAATGTGAGAATCCTATCAAGTTGTACACAACATTCTTTTAGTGCATTTGTTTTACACTGATTCAATGGTTTCATTTCCATTCCCTTTTATTAAAAATCATTATGTTTGCAGCATATTTAAGCCAAGGAACTTAACTATGCCATAGTTTTGACAGTGGAGTGAGCTTACTTTCAGAAGGTCTGTCATATAAAGCCATGTTCTCTCTTTGTTTTTATATTCTTCCTTCACACCCATCAATAGAGCTTTATTTATTTATCTATACGGATTTTTCACACCTTTTGATCAATTTATTCTCATGTACATCACATTTACTATTTAATCCCAAGTTTCATTTTTAAATAATTACTGGTGCTAATATATAGGAAAAGGTGGTATGTATATTTTTCTTATATATAGGCATCTAAAAATTTTGAGTTGTTACCATTTTTTAAATTTACTTCTTTGGAATATTATGCAAAGAAAATCATATAATGTGCAAAAGATGATAGTCTTTCTTTCTTTCTAGTATGTATACTCCTTCTTCATTTTCCTCACTTTATATTATTTCCATGTGTCTTATGCAATATTTAATAATAGGAGCTAACCTTGTTTTGTTCCTGATTTTTATACGGAAGCATTCTTTAATGTTAAAGAATGTGTTATTTAATCAAATTTGGTAGATTTGATTCATTAAATTAAGGAAGTTCTCTTCATTCTTAATTTGTCCTAACTTGTTTTTTAAAATAGAGATAAGGGACTTTTTAATAAAATGTTTTTTCAACTTTTATTTTTCCCTCTCTTTTAGTTTCAGAATGTAACAATGAACATCAATGGATTTTTCAATATTGAGTCAATCTTGTATGCTAATAATAAATGTTTTTTACCTTAATACAAAGAGGATTCAGTGTGTTAGTATTTTATTTAGAACTTTTGCCTTGTCATTGTTTGAATGGTATATAGGTCTAAGTGTGTATGTTTCTGTTTGTCTATTGTGTGTATGAAACATGTCAGTCTCTTTTTCTATGCTCTGAAAAATAATATATACTATCCTCATTATAGGATTGGTAGGACTGACCTTTAAATACTTTCTAGGTCTGGTGTCTATGTAGGGAAGAAATTTTACCAACTTTTCCATTTATTGCCTGGTGGCTTGCATAATCAAGTTTTCTATCACTGTAATAGTGGGAAGTTGTAACCTACCCTACTATTTTTTGACATTGTTTCTGTAAGTACTGACTCTGACTAATACGTAGCTTATAGATAAACAGTATGTTTGTATAAGAATCCTAGGTACTAACTTCAAAAGATACAGACCCTGACCTTCAGGCATCCCAGCTCCAGGAGATTTGTTGACCTTCACCTATGGATCCAGGATGATTTGAAGCTGAGTTGACGTGAAGCCAGGATGACTAAACCAGGATGCTGCACACCGGACCATCACTCGCCTTATCGGAAGGGACTGTGCGGGTCTGCACAAAGAGAACTTTGCAACCCCCTCCCTTGATGTCTTTGCTCTGTTCCCCTCTCCCTCCTTATAAAAACCTCTATCTCCACTGAGATGTGGAGACAGGCCTGAGACAAGAGTCCTCCATCTTCCCAGGAGATGGGCTTTGAGACATGAGTCCCCCATCTTCCAGATGACCCACAAACAAACCACTTTCCTTTATATCAGCACCTGCTTCTCCAGTATTGGCTTGCAAATTGGCAGACAGCCAGACCTGCATTAGGTTACATCACTTTGCCCTAGCTGGAATGATTTATATTTTCTTAGAAAATAAAATAATTTTTCTAAATTTTCACATGCCTTGATGATGTAACAGAAGGAACTATTTTTTTTTCAGTTTCAGAGCATTGCCCACCATTTCCTTATGAGTCTTTTCTTATTCTGTGCACATGCTCTCTCTCTCTCATTCTGGCTCATTATCTTTCTGTTCATCCCCTTTCTCAAAATAAACCTAATAAAATTTAGCTGTTATATTGACCTTTCCAAAGAAACAATTTTTGGATCCCCTATCAATTTGTCCCAATAATAAGCTTATCTTCCTACTATTTTTTTCATCTTGTTCGTATATTTAAAATATATTTAAGTATGTGCTTGAAGCTATACTTTTTATTTTTAATATATTTTATTGTTTATGCTATTACAGTTGTCCCATTTTCCCCCCTTCACTCCCCTCAGCCCTGCACACCCCCTCCTGCCCACATTCCCCCCTTTAGTTCATGTCCATGGGTGGTACAAATAAGTTCGTTGGCTTCTACACTTACCATACTATTCTTAACCTCCCCCCTGTCTATTTTCTACCTACTATTTATGCTACTTATTCTCTGTACCTTTTCCCCCTCCCTCCTCGCTCCCCCTCCCTGCTGATAACCATCCATGTGATCTCCATTTCTGTGAGTCTGTTCCTGTTCTAGTTGTTTGCTTAGTTTGTTTTTGTTTTTGTTTTAAGTTCGGTTGTTGATAGTTGTGAGTTTGTTGTCATTTCACTGTTCGTATTTTTGACCTCCTTTTTCTTAGATAAGTCCCTTTAACATTTCATATAATAATGGCTTGGTGATGATGAACTCCTTGAATTTGACCTTATCTGAGAAGCACTTTATCTTCCCTTCCATTCTAAATGAAAGCTTTGCTGGATAGAGCAATCTTAGATGTAGGTCCTTTACCTTTCATGACTTGGAATACTTCTTGCCAGCCCCTTCTTGCCTGTAAGGTCTCTTTTGAGAAATCAGCTGACAGTCTTATGGGAACTCCTTTGTAGGTAACTGTCTCCTTTTCTCTTGCTGCTTGTAAGATTCTCTCCTTATCTTTAATCTTGGGTAATGCGATTATGATGTGCCTTGGTGTGTTCCTCCTTGGGTCCAGCTTCTTTGGGACTCTCTGAGCTTCCTGGACTTCCTGGAAGTCTATTTCCTTTGCCAGACTGGGGAAGTTCTCCTTCATTATTTGTTCAAATAAGTTTCCAATTTCTTGGTCTTCCTCTTCTCCTTCTAGCACCCCTATGATTTGGATGTTGGGATGTTTAAAAATGTCGTGGAGGTTCCTAAGCCTCTCATTTTTTTTGAATTCTTGTTTCTGTATTCTGTTTTGGTTGGATGATTCTTTCTTCCTTCTGGTCCACACCATTGATCTGAGTCCCGGTTTCCTTCCTATCACTATTGGTTCCCTGTACACTTTCCTTTATTTCACTTATTAGCATAGCCTTCAGTTTTTCCTCTATTTTGTGACCATACTCAACCAATTCTGTGAGCATCCTGATTACCAGTGTTTTGAACTGTGCACCTGATAGGTTGGCTATCTCTTCATTGCTTAGTTGTATTTTTTCTGGAGCTTTCATCTGTTCTTTCATTTGGGCCTTTTTTTTTTTTTTTTTTTGTCTTGGTGTGCCTGTTAGGTAAAGGGGTGGAGCCTTAGGTATTCTCCAGGGTGGGGTAACATCGCTGCAGCTGCTCAGTGATGCTATATGTGGGGGATGGGCCAAGAGGGAACAATGGCACTTGCTCCACTCTCTGCCAGTTTTCAGTCACTTCCCCTGCTACCCACAAGCAAAGTGGGCCCTGCTGATTCTGATTCCCAGGTGGGTGGGTTTGTGTACGTTCTGGGACGCTGTGGGTCTCTCCAATGAACTCTCCTGTGAGGCTGGGAGTTTCTCCTGCTGCCGCCTCAACCCACACAGGTGATTTCAATCAGTGGTTTGGGGCTTTATTTCCTCATACTGGAGCCCTGGCGTTGCCCAGTCTGTTTCGCTCCCCAGTTGTTCCTCTCGGTTTATCTGCAAGCAAATGTGGAACCGCTGGGTCTGCCAGCCACCGCCTTGTGGGATCCACCAGCTACTCCTTGCCAGCCAGCCACTGTCTTGCCCACCCCAGTCCTCCAGCTACTGCCATGCCTCGGGTCCTCTCCGCCCAGCTGCACATCTCCTCCCCTCCTACCAGTCTGGGTGAGTGTGTCTTCTTTAACTCCTTGGTTGTCAGACTTCCATACAGTTCGATTTTCTGTCAGTTCTGGTTGTTTTTTGTTTATAAGTTGTTGTTGTCCTTCTTTTGGTTGTATGAGGAGGCACAGTGTGTCTACCTACACCTCCATCTTGGCCAGAAGTCCCTCGAAGCTATACTTTTTAATTAATTTTAGAGAGAAAGAGAAGGGGACAGAGGGAGAGAAACATCTATTTGTTGTTCCGCTTACTGAAGCATTTGTTGGTTGCTTCTTGTATGTGCCTTGACGAGGGATGAAACCAGCAACCTTGGCATATTGGGAGGACGTTCTAACCAACTGAACTAGCCAGCTAGGGCAAAACTACACTTTTTAAAATATGTTTGAGGTCATACATTTTTTCCTGAACTCCTCTTTAGCATTACTCAAAATTGGCAATGAAATATTCTCATTTTCATATTGTTTATAATTTCCATTATAAATAATTTTATATCTCATTTTTGTTATCACTATTATTATTAGCCTTTATAAAGGACAGCTTGGAGTTTAAAGTTATTGTGGTGTATTCCATTTTTATTGCATTACATTAAGTGAATGTAACTTTTAGAAATTTCTCCTTTTAGTTTTTTTTTTCTTTTTGTAATTTTTTTGAGATTGTTTTAAGTAATTGCACAGAGTTCATTTTCAAACATGTTTGAAAAATTTTTGTTCTCATTACTCATCTTTCTTACTCATACTATTTAAATCCTCAATATCATTAATTAGTTTTGGTCTACTTAATCTAATTTAAATGCACTTTGATGTCCCACTAAGATAGTAGGTTGGTTAATTTCTCCTTAAAATTATTATTCATATTTTGCCCTAAGTATTTTAAAGATAGATTATTAGTGAAAAAAGATTCAACACCACTGTGCTTTCCTGGACTGGAATTTTTTCACTACAAAATAAACTATTATGTTTACCTAATGCATTCATCATGAGTTCTATCTTATCTGAGATCAATACTGCATTATCCATTTTCCTTTTGTAACCAAAAGTAAATATCTTATGATTCTTTTATATTTATTGATTTTAATTTATTCCATTTTAAGCTTTTCATGTTGAACTCTTTGCATCTTCTTTTCTTCTAATAATTACTTATTCCATTGCATCCGTTTGTTATATTTTAAATTATTTTTTAAGTTATGCAAACAATTTAATTAACATGAAACTATAAGACATATTACCATTTACTCACCAATTAGGTTTTAACAGTTTAATAACAAACTATAGAAATGATCCCTGAAAGTATAGTCTTGGTTCTAACAGTTTAATATTAACTTTTATTAAGTTAATATTAAATTTTACTATTAACTTTTTTTACACTTTCTATGTTAATACTTTGAATGAATATTTAAACTTCCATTGTATTACTACTATCAAGATAAAATCAATAGCTATATCTTCCTTCTGAAAATCACCATAGCCCTTGTATAGTATCACTCTTTTAATTTTCTCACCAGCATGTTTCATTATTTTTCATAAAATATTTTTTGTTTCTCAATTGGCATTTTTAACATTATGCATCCTTAATTGTTTAATTAACATTTCATTACTGGAATATATCTCACTACTGTGTCTTGTTTCCCATATTATTGTTCTTTTGTTGAAGTTTATATGCATTGGGTAATTCTTACATATAAAGTGTACAGGTATTAACATTTTTGAATATTTATCAGATAAAGATGTCATTATTTCGCTTAGTTGATTTGATATAGAGTAAGAGCTACCAAATCATTTCATCTCAAACTTGGAAGATGCTTGATCATTGTCTTCTAGCTTCAATTGTCAATGATGATGATTCTGATATCAAAATGAATTTCCACAATTCTATATTTAGGCTTCTTCTTGACCCCCTCCCCATGCTTTTAGAATTTCTCTTTGTTTCTTGAAGTTCTAAAATTTTGCTGGATTATCACACTAGAAGTGGGTCTTTTTACATTTACCTAATTTGATTAACTCTTAAACCCCAGATTTTATGTGCTTCTAGTTTTTACAAATGTTTTTCTCTTACTTACTAAACGAGTATTTATTCTTGTTTCATTTAAATCTGATTTCATTTTTGCCTTCTGGAGTTTATTTTAGATACATTCTGAAAGTCCAAGGCTGACTCTTCATATCTATTTACATTTGTTTTTTCCCCGTATTTGTATGCCTCTTTCTTTTTGCTCATATTACGAATATTTTGTTTTTACCTTCATATTCTTGACTCTTTTTCTCAGCTTTGTCCACTCTATTGATATTTTAAACTTATTATCTTATACATGCTCATACACTTTTTATGAGAATCTTTTTTCGCTTATTTTTGATTGCCACTTATTTTTGTGTCTAATATCTTAGCATCTCTCTGGGAGTACTAATTAGCAGCTTAGAGTTTCTATTCTAATTCTAAATTCCTTGTGTTTCAGAGCCAAGATATTTTTTTTTCCTCTCCCTCTCCAAAGGTCTTTCTTTCTTTTTTTTTCGCATTTACATAACTTTTATTAAAGTATATCATTATAATTGTTCTATTGTGGTTTTGTTTTTTTGGTTTTTTGTGTATGTCCTTAAGTGTTTTTATTTTTTTTTTATTTTTTTATTATTTTATTGTTGTTCAATTACTGTTGTCTGCATTTTCTCCCCACCCCTCTACCCCACCCTAGCCAAACTCACCTCCCTCCCCTGCTTCCACCCTCCCCCTTGGTTTTGTCTATGTGTCCTTTATAGTAGTTTCTGAAAACCCTTCTCCCCACTGTCCCTTCCCCCCTTCCCTCTGGCCGGTCTTTCTTTTTAATGCTGTTAGTTTTGCTTCATATCCCATGATTCTCGATTTTCAATTAATTTTATGAATTAAAGATTATGTTGGTGATAGGAAACAAATGATACAGGTTTTCATTGCAGCTACCCCACCTGCAGCGATAACTTCAAGCTTGGTGTGTGCAGAAGCATAAAGTGTCAAGATTCAGGCAAAGGTTCTAGGTAGGGAACAACATGCAGAGCCTCATTTGCTAAAAGAAGGGGCATCTTACTCTGTCACATTAGGTATTAAGTGTATTTACCTTCTGAGAAGACTGGCCTTTCCATTCACTCCTTCTGTGCATGTGTTCGGGATTCTGAACTACCTCTTGCTCTGCTCTTCTCTCTCAAACTCTGCATGAGTCTTCCCCAGAGAAGAAATTCACTTCCTTTAGTGCAGGGGATCTCAACTTTGGTTGCACATAGGAATCACCTAAGAAACTTTAAGGAAATTCTATGCCCAAACTTCAATCCAAAACAACTAACTCAGTTTCTAGGAGAGGGGCCAAACATCTGTATTTTTTGAAACTATCTGAGTATTTCTTTTAAAAAAACAGTGTTTATTTGTATATTATTATTTTTAAAAGATTTTATTCATCCACTTTCAGGGAGGGGCAGAAACATCAATTGTTTGCCTCTCACACACCCCAACAGGGGACCTGGCCAGCAACCCAGGGATGTGCCCCTCCAGGGAACCCAACCAGAGACCTTTCAGTTCACAGGCATGTGCTCAATCCACTGAGTCACACCAGCCAGGGCTGAATATTTCTAATGAGAAACAAGATGCAGAATACCAACTGAAATGAAGTATAACATGGAAGAGGAACATTTCACTCTTTGTCTATTCAGAATGCAGTTCTTTAATTAATTACCCTGGTAAATTCCCTGAAGAATCATCTCCATTATTTTAAATTTGATTTTGGTTATTTTTTAGTATCTGTTCTTATTGCACTAGGACCTTTTCAATACATATTGAAGTGTCCTCTTTGTTAATCAATTTGCTCCTTGTTAACAAATTTTAGAAAATTCTTTAAATTGATAAGCCACCTATCCCACCAGCATTGTGTGTTGTCTGCTATTTTCTATAATTTTAAGAAATATTACATAGGTGAGAAAGTGCACAGGTATGATCAGTTTGCCATAATGATCTAATCTCCAATGTTGGCATATTTTATAATTCTCAAGTCAGTATTCTCAATGCTATCTTGAAAATAGAGTTATTTTAAAAGTCTCACTCACCTTCATTTCTAACCTTATGTTTGATTTAATTATTCATAAATACAGTTTGTCTTATTGATAGCTTTTGTTATGGGAAAAAAAAATTGGACACCAGGACTCTCATCAACGTGAAGTGAAGTACACAACTTTGACCTTTAAAATATTTAAGTTTTAGAGAATTATTCAAGTAGCCCATCAATTATGAACTAAAGAGAAATAAATAAAATTAAGATAAGATCATAGAGCAAACTAGAGCTCAAGCTTCAACTGTTTTCAAAACTTGAACTTTGCCTCTCTTCTGATTTCTTTTATTTCAAAGAATGGCCCCACCAACCACCAGCTCCTTAGGTCTGTGTTCTTCTCAATTACTCCTATACATCTCACAACTAAAATGTCACCAAGTTCTGTGGATCTGACTTCCTAAATATTTCTTTTTTTATTGTGGTAAAAAGTATAAAACATAAACTTTTTAATTTTAATTATCTTAAGTATATAATTCAATAGTATTACCTAAAGACTCTTGATTCAAATTTTATCTCCCTACTATGATTACCCTCTGTGGCCACTTCAAAATAATCTAATTATTTTCCTGACTCTTACCATTAATATTAAAAGTATTGTAAAATAATTGCAATGACATGGAAGAATTCAAAATAGGTTGATTACTTTTTAAATTAATTAATTTTATAAAGAAAGGGAGAGAAAGACACATCAATGTAGAAAGAAACATTGACTGGTTACCTCCCATATGTGCCCCGACCTGGGATTGAACCCATAACTTAGGCATGTGCTCTGACCAGGAATCAAACTGGCAACCTTTCAGTTCACGAAACAACGCTCCAACCAACTAAGCCATGTGGCCAGGGCCAGGCTGATTACTTTTTAAAAGTGTATTATACAGTATCATCTCAATTTTTAAAAAAGACATTTATATAGGCATTTATGCATATACTCTGTATATTACTAGAAGTATATTTTCTGCACTGATAACAATGTTTTGTCTGCCTGAGGTAATTATTTAAATATGCTTTCTTTTTTTCTTATCTTGTATTTTTGTTTTTGCTCCTTCGTAATATTTCCCAAATTTTGTAATATAATCATATTCTTTTAGATAAACCTTTAAAATTTTGCTACTAAAGGTTAAGATTAAAAAAGAATCAAGACATAGAAGAGAAAAATTATAATTACAAATAATCATTGGGGGCTTATTGATCGAACTTACTCATTTAATCTTTATAACAACCCTGGTAGTATTTCTTTTCCTGAATTCTATTTTCATACATATGTTAAAGAATTTATATTGAAAAAATAGTCTCTTATATTTATCCCAATACTTACCATTTCCTTTGTACTTCCTATATTTCTGAAGTTCCATATTTTCCTCTGGTATAATTTCCCTACTGCCTGAATAACTTTCCTTAGCATTCGTTTTAGTTCAAGCTACATTGCTACAACCCTGTACATTGTCTTTGTAGCTCTTATCACAACTCTAAGTAAATTTTTCCATGGGATTAAAAAGCAGGTACTTAGGAGATAAAGGTGGTTCATAGGCTGTATCATCTCCATTTAGACCCAGAACACAGGAGGCAAATAAAAAAAATATCTACATACTTACCAATGATATAAATGACAAAGGAAGTCATCTCTATCTTGATAAATCCTAAATCAACATCTTTAATTATATTTTCTATTTCAGCCAAATTTCTAAAAGCCTGTGAGGCATGTCCACTACAATGTAACATTTTATGTAGGAATATCACTCTTTATATTTAAGTTTACTCAGATTCTAAGACTAGTTTGTTGGACCTATATTATTGACTATGGATGTATGCAGTTTTACACAAAGACATGTGTATGCTGGAAGTTCCTACTTACTTTGATCAGGTGGTGTTAGTGCTTAGTTTTTGTTTTCAGCTTAGAGCACTTTTCTAAGCTGTTTGAAAGTGTTTTAAATCTACTCTTCTTCTAAAGCCCAGCCTAAATACCATCCCCTCTGCTGTTTTCTCAGCTTCTTCTTTTTTATGTTCCTCTTCTATACTTCCATAATGTTACAAGTGAGGTTTTTCCCAAAAAAGAAAAACATATTATGACATCCTCATTGGTAATGATATCCACACAGCAGTCTTTTCTGTTCAATGTGAGTGACTTAACAACAAAATACATCTCCATTAGCAGAGATGTCGCAGGGAGCATGTCCATACAGTAAGAAGATGTAACAATGCTGAATGTGCACAAAACTAAAACATGAATTTAAAAATATTAAGGAAATATTGATAAAACTAAAAGGAGAGATAAATGAATCACAATTAACATTGGAGACTTCAACCTCACTCTACTCAATAGACTAACTGTAGTAAGTATAAGAATAGAGGAAACATAAACAATACTATGATTCAACCTGACCTAACTGCCATTTATAGAATAAACCAACCTCCCAGCATCGGCAGAATACACATTCTTTTCACGTTCACATGGAATAAACACCAAGACAGATCATGTCATAGGTCATAAGACAAACCTTAAAAATTTTATAAGGATTGATATCATCCAAAATATGCCTTATGATCATAATAAAATTAACTACAAATGAGTAACAGAAAGATATATAGAAAAATCACTAAATATTTAGAACTCTAAAAAAATGATTCAGAGAGGAAGGAACAAGTTAAACTAGAAAATGTTTTAATAGAGTGAAAAATGTCTTTACTCATAATCACCAGAAATTAGAAACAGCCCCTATGTCCTTCAACTAACAGATGGATAAACTAACTGGGATACATGCATAACATGGAGTACTACTCAGCCATAAAAGGAACAAATTTCTGATATACACAATTTGATATATACACAATAACATGCTGATTTCAAGTGCTTAGTGAAAAGATGCCAGACTGAAATGAGCGGCATACTATATAAACCCATTCATATGGCATTCTGGAAAAGGTACATGTGTAGAAATATTAAACATTTACAATTTTCCAGGGGCTGAAGGGGAACTGATTTTAAATGGGCAGCACAAGGTTGATGCAACTTGTGTTTTATTTCTAAGGAATGCTAATCAACTGGATTCATTTGACAAATCCCTAGAAATGCACAAGTATGATTTCTACTGTCTATAAATTTTAAAAGTGAATAAAATGTAAATATATATATGGGTGGCAAAAATATTCAAAAGTTATCTGGCCAAAAACCTTTCCAATTCCTTTTACTAGTTTTTGCTTTTTTCTTATTGGGGAAATTGAAGTCAATAATCCCCCCAAAACAAAAAAACAGAGAAAGAATTATCATACCTTCATATGAGTTTCAAAGGGAAAAAAGAAATGTGGGAGCAGAACAAATGAATGCAAGTCTCTTAATGTCCTCTTTCATGCCTAGTCCATTGTGGGGGATCCAGCCTTATGTCAGCAACACACAATGGGAATGACCCACTTGCTCACTGTGAAGCTATAGCCCCTTCTGTTTCCAATCTGTCTTTTGAGTTCCCCCAGTTCTGAGTAGGTACCCGCTCTACTGTTCTGCTTGGCCAAAAGAATCCCTTTTATCTTTACCATTAGTCTTATCCTGCCTGACACACCAGTTCTTTCTTCCAGTGAATTGCTTCAGCTTGAGGTGGCACAGCCATAGCTCTGGGAATCAGCTGTTCATTCCCATCTAATAGGCATGAGTAGGTCTCTTTGATCCCTATACCCTCCTTTGGTGACCTCAGCAGCTGGAGCATGAAGTCTTGGATTACAAACCATTCTTCAGCCCCAGCGCCCCCTCGCTGGAGCAGTAGACAGAGATCGAAAGCACCAACTCAAGCATCAAAGGCATTAAATGACAAGAGAGGCAGGATCATGTTTAATGGGGGAAAACTGCCATCTTTAATGACTGAATGCACATCCGTGATGCTTTAAAATGGATTTCATGATTCTAAAATGGCACTGTGCTAAAGTACCTAGATGTTATAGAGAAGAAAGAATCTAAGTTGGAGTCCAGCTGATACTTGTCCAAGATCCCCTGAATGGATGCCTTCCTTCTGCTGGCCACTATCTGTCCCCACCACCTAAATGACAAGGGTGCAATGAGGCAGCTGTGATCTGTTAACTGCCTGGTAGGAACTCAGTGATGCTGTAAGAGAAGAAATGGTCCTGTACCTGTCACATGTTTACCCTCTTCCCTTCTCCCTCAGATTCTTATTGAATATTAACTCCAGGAGTAATTGAATGTTAACTCACAGAGTGACAGCTCTGTGGAACATAGGGTAGGAGGCTGTGAGTCATATTTTAGTCATACTTCAAAAGAGAAAGAAATAAACCACACTTCAGTTCCCTTTTCATGTTAGTCTTTTGCTTCTGATGAACCTGTTAACCAGTTCTTTTGTAGGTAGATTCTATCAATTTCTAAAGGTAAATTCCAGATTTTCAAATTCAATTCAGTGAAATGCTAAGCTTCTTTTCTATCTGTTTACATGGGAAATTTATAACTTTCTGACAGAAAACATAAAATAGAGTTAGCTGAGGCTATGTAAAAAATATCTGAGTGACACATAGACCATAAATATTTCTGCATATTATTCACATTTTATATTTTCTCTTCCACAGAATTCTCATAGGGAAAATCAGGGAAGAAGACTTTCCATAGTGAAAAAGAATGACATTGTTGTACAGCACTTAAAAGTTGTGCCTCATCTGCAAACTCATAGCTGAAACTGTGAATAATGGGGGAAGGGTGCAAGGGTTTAAGCCAAAAAGGAATCATGAGTGTCCCAAGCTAAGTTTCCTTCTTCATTTTGTTTGTACTGAAGATAAGGTATACACGGCCAGGCTCCTACATTAATGCTGTTGGATATGCTTAAGAAACAAATGTAATTCATGTGGTAGAATAGCATTGCAAACCCTGAATTTTTTCATCCTGCCTAAATCCTGCACATCATCCACCCTACAGAAACCTTTGGCATGCCAGAAATGACATGCTAAAAAAAGAAGCAAACTCTGTTGCAGGAATCAGCTATGTAATAATCACTAACAGCTTTGCCACAAATATGATAATAAGAATGCTCTGCGTTTTGAGTAATCACATCCATATTAATAGGAAAAATTAGCAAAGCTTTTCATTTATGAGCCAAACCCATTTCCTAAGGAGCAGAGATATTGCCTAATATTAGGATTTTAAAAGGAAACCAATCTGGCTTCTTTTTATTTTGTGAAAGCAGAAAATGAACTGGAGGAGAAGACAGAAATAACCGGAAGTTACTGAGAGATGGACGGCTGCAGTAGGGAGTGTATTGTACTTGACATTTGATGTTTCCAAGGAATCCCTAGTGTTGCCGTGGACATCTCGTTCCCACCCTCGTCCTCACAGTTCTGTGTGTTCATGTGAGATGATGCCACAGTCTGGCAGGACCACATCCTCTCTCCTCGTCTTACTGCTGTTTGACTCTGGCTCTTTGGAAATATGGTCCTGTTGCCGCGGTGATCTCAAGAGGAGTCAGGAATGTTGATTTTTCAGTGTGTGTTCTTTCAGACCGGCCATTTCTTTGGCAGTCTATTTCAGTTAATGCAGTAAGAACTAATTGTATTATCCAAAGAGAGAGAAATAAAATCACAGCTGGGCGTTATCTCAGCAGCAGGCCTCGCATCGTGAGCACTCCCATATTGTCTGGCTGATTGTTCCCTAAATTGCTAGAATGCCGAGAAACTTCTGTCACCGGATAGCACTGAATCGGAATGAAGAAGACTTCTGTGCTCCCGGATACTGAGAGATTCGTCTCCAAGCAGCCCCTGAAGGCTCCCTTCCAGACTTAACCTCGCTTAGAGTTTGACTTGGTGACATATTTGCCTTCCATCTCTTCCCTTAGGCCATGGTGACATGGTCTTCCCTCTCTACCATGAAAACACAGCTGCGTGGTGCATCTATCGCCCCCGTCGGTCAGGCACCTGTGTAGCGTGCAGGTGCGTTGCGCTGCCTGTTCTGAAAACAGTTCAGGACTGAAACACCGTGAGCCCGACTCAGGAGCCCAGCTTGACTAGTGGGAACAGGAGGCGTGACACAGAGGAGGCAGTCACATTTGCTGGGGTGGCAAGCCCACGAGGGCAACTGTCATTTTCTATTTTCGTAATGTCACCCACCCTCACCATGGCATATCTTGCTCTGTAACTCGTGACCCTGTTCAAGATGTGTGACACCCTTGGTCTTCTCCAGAAAGAGAATATGTTTGCCATTTAGTCAGGCTCACATGACTCACAAGATTGGATTTATAGAGGGAAAAATATGATGATTCTAACACTGCCACTCACTCTGTGCAACTATCTTGCCACATTTCACTCATTAGATTAACATAAAATACAGTTATTATTTGGGCAAGAAAGATTTTCTGTGCTGCTCCCCAAAGAAAAGTTTTCGGTTTTCTTTTCAAATCATTCGTCGCAGTCTGTACGCACAAACAGTTGTGACTGGGGGGGGTTACGAGAAGAACGCCGGGGTTTCCAAAGAAATAGAGCCCAAGAGCTAGTTTGCATTGCCTCAGTTTACCCAGAGTTTCTAGCCTCCAAACCTGGTCCACTGCGTCACTTGTGCCCAGGAGCCCAGACTGAGGGGGGAAACCTGAAGAAACAATACTCCTTTCCTATTCATTTGAACGCATTTGAAAGAGACTGTGAAGCCCATAGTATTTACAGTTTATCATGTCCTTTCTGGCCTCCCAGCCTTACAGCCCTCCCATTAAGGGGCAAGACACTTACACCCCAATCCTCCCCTGTTCCCCCACACATACAGGATCAAGCCTGGCCTGAGCGCACATTCTCAGCCTCTTTGAATCTCCAAACCCTAATAACCTTCACTTGCTCAGCTCTCGCTCACTCCTCTTCAGGTCAACATCCTGCCAGGTATCCAACTTTTTATTCACCACTATTTGTCTCCATGCTTTTTCTCTGACATATGGCTAACCTAGGACCATCATCTTCTGCCAATTGTGTATCATTCCTTGTCTGAACCTCTTCACCAGATTGCCTGTAAACTTAAAGGTATAGCTCAACATGAACTTTTTTTAAAAGATTTTATTTATTTCTTTTTAGAGAGAGGGGAAGGGAGAGAGAAAGAAAGGAAGAGAAACACCAATGTATGGTTGCCTCTCACACGTCCCCCACTGGGGACCTGGCCTACAACCCAGGCATGTGCCCTGACTGGGAATCCAAATGGCGACTGTTTGGTTCACAGGAAGGCACTCAATCCACCGAGCCACACCAGCCAGGGACTGAACGTTTTTTACAGGGCTTTTTATTTTAGATGAGTCTTAGGTTCACCAACAACATACGACTATCCTAGTTACCATGAAGCATTCTCTCTGAAAACTCTACACCATTTGTTTAGCACTGTTAATGAATCTTTTATTGTTACCTAAGCATATCATGCACACACATACACACACAATCACACATTTAACCTTGCCCACAAAATAGCATATTCTCTACTCATTTCTTATTTCAATAAATATCTATGACCACCTTGATATGGGTCAGATACGGCGCTAAGAATTGTAGACCACATAAAATATAAAAGACGTGATCTCTGCTTTCAGGAGATTACAAACTATTGGTAAAGATTAGGCACATGCAAAAATAACTAACGGTGGGTAAAAAGTGTGTCATGATGAGGAAGTGAAAAGACAGAGGTCGTTCTTTAAATTTCTTTAAGACATCCCATGATGGTTTTATTTATTACAGAATTGTAGGCAACTCATAATTTAAATAATTGCTAATTTTACGTTTCAAATATGATTCTAAGCACAAAACAAGCTGTATCAAAATTGTAGTTCCAAAACCTTTTGTATTTTTTCTTTTAACTTCATTTTATGTATTATGCCTTGCCCTAATAGTTAGATAAATCCATTTTCAGATACCTTCCCACAGAAAGGGTCTTTTCATATGGCTTATTATTGCAATGGTTCTCAAATTTGATATACAGAAATACAACCTGGGGCAGTTAATACAATTAATATCCAATTTACAGAGGCCATACTCCAAGTATTTGGATTTAGTTGGTATTGGTAAGAGCAACATAATCTGCATTTTTTTAAAAAACAATTCTTCAGATGATGCGGTGTCAGCTGTCTCTGGAGCACATTTTGAGAAACATGGATCTAATTACATTGCAACAATTCTTGAAATACTAATTTTTTCCACTAAATATAATTAAGTCAAGCAATTTTCTTAGCTGGTCAAACATCTATCTGAGGGGGAGACATATTTCATCATTCAGAGGAGCAAAATTTACTAACCCAAGATGTGTCTCTATGGCAGGAGAATAATTTTAGGCTGGTAATTTTTAAGAAACAAAAGACTCAGGAAGAACCTTTAACCTTTCCCCCAACTACCTAAAAGAATTTAGATACTGGACCTGCTCCAGGAAAGGAACTATTGGCATTGGTAACTATAGTATAACATGAACTAAGTATGGTAGACAAAGAGAAACCTAGCAAGTCTGTTAAAATTCCTCTCTGTATTCCACTGTTTCTTTAAGGCTCAGCAAGTACCTGTTTACCAAACACCTGCTTTTTTCCTCTTCCTGTGAATTGCCTTCTTTCCTTTTGAGGTCCTAGACCCTTACCCTTCCTCCTGAGTTCAAAATAGCATATGGATCACATTTTGCCTCTGTCTTTGGGATCTCTCATTTTTATGTGGATTCCCTGAACATATGTAATTAAAATTTTTCCTGTTAATCTGTCTCATGTCAATTTAATTCTTAGACCAGCCAGAAGAACTTATAAGTGTAGAAGAAAAGAAGTTTTCTTTCCTAATAATCACTGATCTTCTTAAGAATAAAAAGCCAACCTTGGCCTATGCTTAAGGGCAAGCCTCTTTTTTCTGGCTCATATAGACATGGGTCTTAGAAGCTGAAAGCAAGATCCTGTGACAGTGAAGATATCACTGAAACTAGTAAAACGAAAATGCAAAGAATTTTATACCTTGGCCAACTGGACAAATAATCTCAATAAGGTATTTTGATTAATTCTGCTACAATGAAAAAATGTTGGCACATTAGAGTTGATTTGAATGAGATTTTTAATGATTTGTCAGTTCTCATCTTTGAACTTTCAGAAATGCCACCATATATCAGCCCTTCCAGTCTTCTTAATCGTATTGTTTAAGCTGAAGTTTCATAAAGCTAAACAACAAGTAGAAATCCTCCAGTGCTGGGAGTACTATAAGATGGAAATTTCCCTGCCTTGCAATTAGACAAAATCTGATTTAAATGTAGTAACCCTGTCATGCATATAAAAACAACAATAGATAGAAGCATTTACTAAGCACTGATTAGTACTAACACTGAGTATTAGCTTTATTAGCACTGAGCTGCGTACTGTGTCATGTAAGGAGGAATGTCAGTTGGTTTCCTGGCCGGAAGTAAATATCACATGTAGACACAGGGAACTGAAGAAGTTTAATGAAGGAAATATATGAGAGAACTAAGAGTTACCAAGAAGGATGGTGAAGGAGCCTGACTTAGTGACAAGAGAGCACAAAGAGCAGCTACACCTGAAGAGGCAAAGGGAGTCAAACATACAGGTATAAGTGAGAGACACCCAACAGGAGCTGAAGTCCTAGGAAGAGGAAGCAGCCATTGCCAATTATTGGCCCAGAAGGCAGGGTACTGAGAAAATAAATAGCTTGAATTCCTGTTGGTGTGTCTCTTTGCCAGAGAGGAAAGGGACCCACTTAATTCAGCCCATTGAGGTCCGCCTCTGGGAGAATACAGAGCATGGAAGAATGGATCAGGAAGGGACAATGGGAAATATCCAACACAGTGGCACAGATGAATAAATCAGTCTTTACTGCTCCATCCCTAAAATTTCAAAGGACAAATAAAGGACAACTGAGTGTCTATCACTATTATGTGACTATCTTCTCATTCATTATCTTATTTTCATACAAAAAAGGTAAACTGTTTTAAAGCAACATCTATCATCGTTTTTCTTGCCTCTGGGCTTTGGCTGAAGTTTTGTCATTTGGGGGGACAGTGCCTACTAAGAATTCCAAATTATTTTTCCAAAACAGCTGTAGCACCTGCAACAGAATGGGTTATGCTTGAATAATAGGCATTCACAAAGTTACTGCTGTTCAAATTGATAGGTGGCTTTCTACTATCTCAGGCTGAGCCATATCCAAATAAATCTCAAAATAAACACCTTCTAGCTTTCTAACCTATTTTCTAAAGAATTCCTTATCTCCACTGTCATCAGCATTAAGTTTTCCTTAATAGACATTAAGATCGCAAACCCTTTCAGAAAAAAATCTATTAATCATGTGTCACAAGATGATTAAACCATCTCTTGTCCACTGTTACTGCCAGGTAAGATAAAGAGTACAGAGTTTTTACTGGTCTGGATTTGGCCCAAATGTATGAAGGTCCTCGCTATATCTCCTCTGATAAAAAAAAACAAACACATTTACACCCTTGCAAAGATGATCAGATTTGGGGGACTTGGGATGGGGTTTGGTCCCATAAAAACTCTAGATTCTTGAATAACTTCAGACACTTCTGGCTTTTCAAAAAGAACTTTAGGACTGAGATTAACAAGTTTGAAAACTCACTGCCTCCTTATGAGGCAGAAACAACTTTGACCCTATGCCTTCTACACTTATATTTCTGGGAATTAGCCAAAATTGAGGATCAGACTTCAGGGGCAGTAGATAGAAGGAGTACTGTTCACAGGGACAATCTGTGAACTCATTTGAAAGGGAATCAGAAAGAAGAACATGTTCTTACGTTAAATGGGTATTTTACTGCTTCCTCCTCCTTGATCTTGCCATTACCAGCTCGGTACATCCTCAGGCACTAGAGTGCTAATGAACAAAAAATCCAGCTTAAAAGCATGGCTTTAAATCCAAGTGCCTTAAGCTTTAGGAAAACTTGTTTCTAATTAAGACTTCCTATCCATTTTACAATTTCAGTTACAGAGTGAGAACCAGCACAATATACACAAGAAGTGTTCAAGAAAGAAAAGATAACATTGAAATTGGTTATACAAACTTACAATTCTGAATATTCCCATAAGTCCAGGAAGCCCAGACGCTGGGTCTTTTCCTTACTGTTTTCTAAATCTCTTGGAATCTTTGTATGTGTGTATGTCCTTAACATTAACAGGCCCCTGTTCCCAACATTGCTGTGTGCAGGGTATCTGGACACGTAGAATGCCCTGGGAGGCAGTAAATGACTTCTTTGAGGACTGATGGTTATCCGGGGGTGGAAAGGGAGATGGCAGTCTCACTGCATCTCTCTGTATTGAAAACCATGTGCACTGTACAAGCCACACCACAGGACCCAGTAGGAGGCCTCCAAACTCTCAATATTGAAGTTAATGCAGGAACACGTCATGGGAGAGGCTCCGCTCTGACACACACATTTGTCAGGAAGTTTCAGGCCTGCTTTTGGGGTGTACAGTCTCCTTTCTTTAAAGAGTAGATTCTATGAGCTCTTAAGTGACTCAAAAAAAAGCCAGGTCAGTTCTTTGGAGAAATAATAATAATCATAAGATTTAGCATTCATTGGATTATTTCTTCTATGTTTGTATGAACTATGTTATTTAATCCTCAAGGCATCCCATAGAGTACTATTATTAACCTCCCCTTTTACGAATAAGGAACCTGAGGTACAGAGTTTAAGAACTTTCCCTGAAAAGTGCCTATGTTGTAAGGCAGTAAATCATAAGACTCCTGGAACACATCAAACTGGCCATCATCGTTATCATTAATTGGACAGCACTTGTTACCAGACCATGGTGCGAAGAGCTTTACATGCCCTATCCTGCAGAAACTGAGGTTAAAGAGGATTAAATTAAATAAGCTCTGAATGAACATGCAGCCTTTAGAGTCTAAACTGGGATTCACAGCCCAGGTTTTCTGATGCAGAATTCTACACTCTTTACCACGTCACACTGTCTCATTTCACAACCTTCTCTAGGGGCCCTGTGTGTGACTATTTTTAATTTCAAAAAAATCTTCATTTTGAAGGAATGACGCACAAAAAGGAAAGTAATTGTTAATGCTCAACCGTACATGTAAGTATGGAAAGGGTTATAAAAAGGAACTAATAATGATGTAATTTCGTACGCACCAGAGACTCCCCATGGTGCTGAACGTGTGCTGTATTCTCTAATTCTGACAACGATATTTCCACATTGTCTGTAAAACACTCAAGTTTGACAGAAAATTCAAGCCTTTCTTTTATTTCGCTGTCTCCCATAGCATGTTGGCTTTGATAAGGTTCAGGGCAGGTAGCCCCAAATTTACCAAAGTCACATATTGATTATTTTGAATTAAAGTTACTTGAGAAACAGCCAATCAAAGAAGGATAATCTGATCCTCCTCCCTGTTTCCCCCAAAGGAGGAAATAAATGCCCCATATGAAAGGTCCCCTCCCTACACCAGGAGGTAGAGAAACGTCTTATCACCAGAAAGGGAACTCAGGGCCAAGGAGGCTTTATAAACAAACTTTATTATTTCTTTACTAATTTAGTGCCCAAGTCTAAGTTTCTTTGTCTTGTCACTTCACAAATGTATTGTTCCTTTGTCTAAAAGGTATGAAAAAGCTGTCTGCTTTGGTCACTTCCTTGACCCTCTCATGTCTATGTGAGGCTCCCGTACGTACAAAAGTAAACTAGATTTTTTTCTCTGTTACTCTGTCTGGTATTAATTTTGTTATTAGACCAGCCACCAGAAACAAGAGAGGTAGAGTGAAATTTTCCCCTCACCAATAGTTTCTTTACCCACACTGCTTGCTTCGAGAGTATGAAATGGTTATTTCATGCTGGCCTTGTGTTCATTTGATAGACAGGAAGAAGGGGGATTGAAGCTGAAAAATGTGACAACTATATTGGAAAGTAAAGCTTTCCCAGTAAACCCGCAGCTAATATCTCATTGACCAGAACTATTTGCAACAGGCACCTCTTATTGCAAGGCAGCCTGAAGAAACAAGTACTTTAGCTGGCCACACTGCTGCTGTGGTTCTAATATTATTTAATAATGTCTTTTCTTTCTAGTGTGAACGAATGTTTTAAGCTACATTCTACATTCTATGTTTCTACATTCCTATTCCTAGATATATAATCAGCCATTTCTGCAAGAAGCTCTGGTTTTAATTTTTTCTTTTTTTTGTTCTGTTTCCATAGACTTCACTTTTCATTTATTTCCTCTCTATCCCTTGCTTGGAATTTCTGCAGTGGCTATTCTTCAATGTGCTACTTGTAATTTAATCTTCATTTAGAATTTTGTTTTTCTATTTAGGGAGTTAGGTTGCTTCACATTTCACATCCTCCTGTTTTCAGGCCATCATTTCCTGTTCTGTACTCATCTTTTCTTTGAGTTCTTCCATTTGTGCTTTGCAAGATGCCTGCATAACTGTAATTGCTCTTTCAAGGATTTGTTTCTGTTAGTTTTCTGTTGATCTGCTTTTAGTTCTTGTTGAAATGTTGTTAGAATTTCCATCTGCTTTTGGAAAGCATTTGCCGATGAGTATGTCTATAACCCATAGGAACCGACGTTGCTCTCATTCAGCTTTATTCTGCCCCATCCTTGCGTGCAGGCAGAGCTTCCTCTTCCTTTCCTGTTACTCGCAGGGACAGAGACTGAAAGGGGATGGACTTCCCTAGACTTCTAGTAGGAAGAGGGTGTTGGGGATACAGTGATGTGCTAGGATAGATAGCATTCCAGGCTTCACAGCTCACACCTCCCTCCTCTGTCACTGCAGGGAATGCTTTCCAACAGGGGCCTCTCAGTAGCCAGCGCAGCTGCAACTCTCAGAGCCCAGCCCGGGTCAGGCGGACTTCTCCCACCAGCCCTGAATTTCCTAGCTCCCTGTACAGCCCTTTCTTTCCCCATGATTCACTCTGAGAAACTGATTTTTGCTGTCACATTCTGCTCTCTGCCTCCCTGCCTCTGCGCTCCTGAACACTTTCTGAACCTCTCTCTCCTTCCCCAGCGCTCTTGAGGTGCTCGATCTCAGTGATGCTCACAGTAGGCCCCTCAGATAGGTTGCTCTCATCTGGGAACCAACTATTTGCTGGGAGGTCTGAGTTCCTTCTGCCCTTTGAACCCCTCTGCCACCCTGTTCTTCCCCCTCGGTCCCCTCACCATCACCTGTCTCCTGGGTGACTTTACCTTTGATGTCAGCTGCATGTAACTGGGAGTCTATGCGTTTTCTGTCTCCTAGTGTCTCTGAAAATATAGTTCAAAGTTTTCTTTCTTTCTTTTTCTCCACGATTTCCAGGAGAAGGGAGGCATTCTGAAATTAGTTGCTTGGTTATAAAACTCTTGATTATAAACTATTTGGTTATAAAGTGTAATTTTCAAGCTGTTCTAAATAGTTAGAACAGTACCATTCACTACGGGCTGCAAAGGGCCAGGCTCAGTGCCACGTTGCGCGGACACACGGAGATGCTCGACACAGCAACTTGAGCACTGATCGCTGCCATTATCTCACTTTTGGATGCAGTGACTGAGGTCCCAGAAGGTTAAGGAATGTTCTTAACCTGCCACAAACAGGGAAAGTAGACAAATGAGGATTCGAAACCAACTTGTTCTAAATCCAAAGCCCAAACCCGGAACTCATGAAATGACTTGCCACATTTCCTTCAGTTTTTAATCTTCCAAGGTGAAAATGTTTACATTTTGTGTTGTACAGTAGTACATCCAGCCACAGTTTAATGTGAACCAAACACAAAGACCTTGATTGATAAACTGTACTGAGTATGTTTTCATAAGAGCTTCACACATTTTTCATTTAGATTTGAAAGTGAAAATCTGACTTCTAATTGTAATATGAAAAGATAAATATAGCTACATTGTAGCAACACATATTGGCATAAAAGTAAGCTTCTTTAATCTTTTCTCCAAAACTTGACAAAAATATTGAGCTAAAGGTAAACATAGTAACAAAGAAAAGAATATTTTATAAATATTAGGTATATTATACCTAATATACCTAATATTTATAAAGTCCTAAAATACTACATTAATGTACCCATGTCCACCATGGTAATTTTTACCTATACTTCTGTCAAAATGTTCATAAATTTGTATGCTTACAAATTTTACATTATACCATATTACAAATATACACCATATAACTATAGGTTCAAGGTTATACTTTTGTGGAACTAACATTTAACAAACACCTATTATATGGCAGAGATTTTTTTTAAAACATAGATATGAAGGTGAAATAGAGAACTGACACTTAAGAACAAATAGATATAATTTATATCATGTAATATGTATGTGTATATAATATTATATATGTACATATTATTTATATCATAACATAATTTATGTAAATTACATGCAACATATTATCATATGTTTGCAACAACTGGCCCTTAATCTTCAGTTTACAAACAACCAACCTGAGGCTCAAAGAGGTTAAAGAATTTTGGGAAGTAATTTAGCTCCTGAGTGTTAAGGCAGGAGATGCAATGCAGGACTCCATAACTTCCAAAGCCATTCCCAATACAATGGGTTGCCTTGAAGGCCTAAGTTCAAAAGAAATAGAAAAATCTCCAGGTCCACCCATGCTGTCACAAAAGGTAAGATTTCTGCTCTGGCTGGTGTGGCTTAGTTGATTGGAATATCATCCCATAACTGAAAGGTTACAGGCTTGATTTCCGGGCAGGGTACATACCTAGGTTGTACGTTTGATCCCCGGTCCAGGCATGCGCACATGAGACCCCTTGTCTGGGCATGTACAAGAAGCAATCAACAAATGCTTCTCTCTTACATCGATGTTTCTCTCTCTCTCTCTTTCTCTCTCTCTAAAAGCAATGAAAAAAATGCCCTTGAGTAAGAATTTTTTTTTAAAGGTAAGATTCCCTTCTTTTTTTTTTTTTTACAGCTGCATAGTATTCCATTGTGCAAATGTCCCACAGCTTTTTTATCCATTCATCTACTGACGGACACTTGGGCTGTGTCAAGATTTTGCTTAGAGTGATGGGCACACAATGCAGTGTTCAGATAACGTTTTATTGAGTTGTACACTTGAAGCCTGTGTGGTTTTGCAAACCAATGTCACCCCAATAAATTCAATTATTAAAAGAAATAGAATAATTTTGCAAAGATGTAAAATAGAGAGAAACAAGGGAAAATGAATTTGGAGCTTGTTTATAGTGGGAAGTTTAATTTTACAGTGAATTCTTAATTTGTGGACACTATATTATGCTCTCTAGACAAAAACAAAAACAAAACATATTTAGATGTATTCAGGGAGCAGCCACACTGCTCCAATGCCCTGGGCAACATCTGGTCTTTCTCATCATCTCTCTTACACTAGGCCAAAGCCTGAAGGCAGGGCTAGAATTTCAGAGTTTTAAAGTTATATACATTGAACACTAATATGCCCTGCCATATTAAATAATCTATATCATGTAATAGCATAAATGTGTATTTTCAGTTAATATCTTTAAACAATATTTAAACATAATCAACTACATCAAAAAGGCAACATACATCAATTTGCATTTTTCTGCATGTGATTCAGTGGACATCAGTGGAATGAGTACACATGAGAAAAGGAAGGTAAACGCCAGCCAGCAACTCTGAAGACACATGATGACAGGCTTTATGGGGCTCTACACCCTATACAGGACAAAACGCATTTTATTTTCCTCCATTAGTTGGAGAATATTGAGCTCCAATTGTTGCCACATGGAAGAGAACTGAACTGCTATTGGGACATTTCTGACACCCAGCAGCCTGACTGACTTTGACTACACAACAGTTCAGAATATATACATCACTGCTTTTGAAACCTCCTAAATGCATGCCATTTAAATGATACCTGCTAGGGGGGAAATGACACTTCTAAGGTCTGTTAAAATATTGAAATGCCTGCATTTTCTCCCCAGGCATTTCTGAAAACCCTTCTCCCCACTGTCCCCCCACCTCCTCCCCTCTGGCTATTGTTAGATTGTTCTTAATTTCAATGTCTCTGGTTATATTTTGTTTGCTTTTTTCTTTTGTTGATTATGTCCCAGTTAAAGGTGAGATCCTGTGGTATTTGTCCCTCACTGCCTGGCTTAATGCAGACAACTGTAATGGAACAAGAATAAAGTAATTTTAAAAATATTGAAATGCAGTAACTGTATACAAGTGACTAGTTGGGCGTGGTGGTTAAATGAAAAATTCTTATACTTTAAGCACAGCCAAGTTTTATGTGTTTATACATTCTTTTTTTAAGATTTCATTTATTTATTTTTAGAGAGAGGGGAAGGAAAGGAGAAAAAGAGGGAGAGAAATATCAGTGTGTGGTTGCCTCTCACATGCCCCCTGCTGGGGACCTGGCCCACAATCCAGACATGTGCCCTGACCGGGAATCAAACTGGCAACCCTTTGGTTCACAGGCCAGCACTCACTCCACTGAGCCACACCAGCCAAGGCAGTGTACATATTCTTTATATGAAAGATAAAGCCTCTCCTTTAAGTTATACAATCAGTCCATCAGTAATCAATTGACAGCTATTTATTTAGTAACTATATTATGAGATGCACAGGCATAGTTGATAAGGACAATGCAGGAAAAAAATCGAACAGATCCACTTGTCGATGATTTCACTAGCTGGGGACACATGACAAATAAATATACTCACATACACACATAATACACATATAAAGCCTCTTTAAATATAAATTACACCTTCTTTCTCATTTGATCAAAATCCTTCAATTGACTTCAAATTCTCCTCAGAAAAAGATGTCAAGTTCTTAGCAGAGTCTGGAACTCCCCGTAGGATGGGCATCCTCGCCCCTCCCTTACCATCCTTACTATTAGCTCCTGACCTTTTCTCTTGCTACACTTCCCCTCATCCAGCCGCAATCGATTCCTTGATATTCCTGGAAAACTTGCAGGAAAGCTCCCACCACAGGGTCTCTGAGCTGGCAGACCCCACTGCCTGAAACCCTCTGACCCCAGATAAACACGTAGCTAAGTCTTTCACATCCTTCACACAGTTGCTGACAGGAGGCATTCTCAGTTATATTCTTCTGAGGGGGCTCCGTCTGACCACTGTTTAAAATTCCATATCCCACTCTAACGCCCCAAATCCTACTTCATTTATTCTATTATTGCCACACTACTTACCACCATTCCCCACTCCATATTTTATATAATTATTCTCCTCTCTCACATGATTTTCATATTAGAACTCAGAAGGCATAGATCTGTTTGTTCACTATTCAGCCATCTCCTAAAATAGCACCAATCACATAGTAAACATCCCATAAATACTTCAGTGGATGAATAAACGGTAACTAACAGTAAAAGGAGAGCATTATAAATATCGAATTAATAATATAGAAAATTTATGGCACAGTGTTGAGAAGATGATAACAGCATGGGTTGTATAGACTCAGTCTATATTAGAGAGAAAGTGGGTTTGAGATGGACTCAGATGACGCTGTGAGCGCTATGAAAGCACAAATGGCTCCGCATGGGGAGTGGCATCCCCAAACCACTGAGGAGGCATGCGCGTAACGAACACAGACATGCGGTGGAAATGGGGTAAGCCAAAGTCGGAGAGAGAGGCAAGAAGTCAGCAGGCCTGTGCTTAGAGTGACTGGAAGGCCATACTCAAGAAGGTGAATATCATTTATTTATTTCAGTGTGGATCTCTAAACAAGTATGAGCATTTTTATATGAACACAATGAAAATATCACAGCTATTAAAACTGAAACAGTAATTCCTTTCTAATAATACCCTTTCCGTGATCAAATTCCCAAATGTGGCAGCATTTCTCCCAATAGTTGCTTTTGGTTCAATCAGGATCTAAGTAAGATATCTCCACTTCTTATTTTGTTGATGTTTCTTAAGCATTTTTAATCAAAAACAGTGCCCTCTCCAATCTTTTTTTTTCTTCATGACATTAACGTGAGTCAGAACCTGGGAAAATTGCCCTTTACGATGCCCAGAATCTGGATTTGTCTCATTGTTTTCTTATGGTGCTATTTGTCTTGTTCCTTTATCATATTTCCCAAAAATGAATGCAAAACCTTATGGGCTTGATTGGATTCCAAATTCATATTTTTGGGATGAACACTTCCCAGGTGTTGGCTGAGTGTCATATTCATCATACCAGGTGTATACAATGTTGTTTGAATGACTTTTAATGACAAAGCTGTTGGAAAGGAAAAATATATCCTCTGCCCTCTTAGGTTCTTCTAGCTGGTCTACAAATTAAATTGACATAAGACCAATTAACAGAAAAAAGTTAATTATGTATGTACAAGGGCTCCGTGAGAACATGAGGCCCACAGGCAATCAGACAATTGAAGCTTAAGTGCCATCCTGAGCTAAGGAGAGAGGGCTGGGTGTCTGCGACTTCAAAGGAGGGAAGGCAATTCGCAAGGAGATAAAAACAAATTGGTAAACAAATGTCTCCTATGCTAGGCAGGGACAATGGGACACCACAGAGAGGACTTTTGTCTCCAAGCCCTGCTGAGTTTCCTCTACCACATCTAGTCCGTATTTTTTATAGATAACTCTGCTGATAGTGCTCTTCCTATGCCAGGTCCTTGATCTAAATTCTTTTTGGCAGTTAAGGGGGAAGTAAAAACCTCCTCCTAAACCTTTTGTTTCTTAAAAATAATTAGCCTAAAGTAACCCTCATGCCAAAGACACACCTTTTGGTGGCAAAATCCTGCTCCCCAACAGGGCTAATAAAAATATAGTGGCACTTAGGGTGAGGACAGCTGGTCCTTTTGTGGTAAAAGTTCATTCTCATTATATTATTCAATGGTTTCATTCATTAAAGACAGTTTCGTGAACCAATTATTGTATTTGAGATTGCAAAGTAGTTGTTAGTATTCTTAATTGGAAACTTAAGCTGCACTGTTACCTTTTTATTTACTTTCATAAAGGTCTCCCAGCCAATTTATAAAATTAAAGATTTTACATTCTTTTTTTTATTGTTGTTCTATCACAGTTGTCCTAATTCCCCCCCCCATTGCTCTCCTCTGCCCCAATCACCCCCACCCCCCTAGTCCCACAGTCAGTCCCCACCCCGTTGTCCATGTCCATGGGTCATTCATACTTGTTTTTTAACTAGGCCCTTCCCATCTTTCCTCCCTTATCCCTGTGGCCCATCTTCTCTGGTCCCTGTCAGTCTGTTCCTTGCTTTCATTCCTCTGGTTCTATTTTGCTCGTGTGTTTGTTTTGTTCATTAGGTTCCTGTTATAGGTGAGATCATATGGTATTTGTCTTTTGCTGCCTGGCTTACTTCACTTAGCATAATGCTCTCCAGTTCCATCCCTGCTGTCGTGAACAAAAAGTTATTTGAAGTTGCTTCTACTACACAACTAATTTGAGATATATGAGATAATGTGAGAAGTGTAAGAGCTCACCACTGATAACTCACAAATAATCTTGTTACAATTTTAAGAATGTCAACACTACAAGTGGAGTTAGGTATTTATACATTGTGTACGTCTTTTATCAAATGTAGGTGTATGCTTTGATATTCTGGTATATTATCCTTCTGTAAAAATTTTTATTATGAGCATCCTTGTGATAACAGGTAAACATAAACATGAAGCGTCATTCAAGTATTTAGTTTTCATCAAATAAGAATTCTTTCTTGAATTACATTTAAGAATAATAATTAGAACATTAAGTATTCTCCAGGGTTCCTTAAGCAATGATTACTAATGTCCCTATTAAAAGTCAGCTTGAGGAATTCTCATTTATTACTGGTGGGAGTGCAACTCTGGGAAAGACACTTTGGAAGACAGCTTGGCAGTTTCTTACAAAACTAAACATATTCTTACCATACGATCCAGCAGTTGTACTCCTTGGTATTTACCCGAATGAACTGAAAATGTACGTCCATACAAAACCCTGCATATGGAAATTTACAGCAACTTTATTCATAATTGCCAAAACCTGGAAGCAACCAAGGCATCCTTCAGGAGGGGAATGAATTGCGCTACATGTAGACAACTGAGTGTCATTCAGTGCAAAAAGCAAATGAGCTGTCAAGCCATGAAAAGATGTGGTGAAACCTTAAATGCATATTACTAAGTGAAAGAAGCCAAAATGAAAAGGCTACATATTGTATAATTCCAAAGATATGACATTCTGGAAAAGGCTATAGAGACAGTACAAAGATCGGAGGTTGCCAGAGGCTGGGGGGAGGACAGATGAATAGGTGAAACGCAGAGGATTTTAGGGCAGAGGAACTACTCTGTGTGATACTATAATGGTGGGTTCATGTCATTATACAGTTGTCAAAACCCACAGAATGTCCAACACTAAGAGTGAAGCCTAATGCAAATTGTGTACTGAAAGGGTCAGGCCGGTTTCCCAGCCCGCTGCACTGCCTATGACTCAGTTGTCCCAAATGAATTGATAGCCCGAGGCTTAATCGGAACTCTCTCCCACCGAGGACAATAGACATCTGGCACCAGCCACAATGGCCGGTGGTCAGACTGACCCTCCTGTACCTGGGAATAGCCCAGCCCTTTACCTAACCCATTGTCCTGGCTCACTTCCTGGAACCCTAAGGCACCCGCCTGGAAGAAAAAGAGACTAACCCCTCCCCTATCCTCTCACAAACCCTGCCCTTTTTCTTTTAAAAACCCCACTCCTGCCTTCCCCCAGTGCTGCAGTCGATCCCCAACTCAGCCCGCCCTAAGCACATAGCATCAAATGAAAGCACTTGGATCAGATCATCCGGTTCCTCCTGCCTCTATTTCTCGCGCATTTCTAACGTGTACTTAGAATGATAATGACGTGTCAGTACCTCTGCAATACGTTGACAGTGGGAGAAGCTGTGCATGTGGGGGGAAGAAGCAGGGGGTGTATGAGAACTCTGTACTTCCACATCAATTTTGCAGTGAATCTAAAACTGCTCTTTAAAAAAAAAGTCTATTTTAAAAAATTCAATGTCATCAGTGATGCCTGCGGGAAAAGTCTATATTCACTAATAGGCTACAACTTTGGATTTTATCACTCCTTCCCAACTATAAAATTAACCTAACCCTAGGATATGTAAGAATGTTTAAGTCTGTGTTTGAGAATGAGGTGTAAATGATATATATAAAAATTATTCAAAAAAAACAAAAAATAAATAAATAAAAATAAAAATTATTCGCAATATCTGACTACAGTAGGTGTTCAATAGATGTGCATTGAAAATTCATTAAGGCATCTACATGAATCACTTGGGAAGCACGTAAATACAAAGATTCTAATCCAGCAAGTCTGCGATGGGCCTGGGGTTGTTCATTTCAAACAATCTCCCAGGAAATACTGATGCCGCTGGTTCCTCAGACACTTTATGTGGCAAGGTTTGCCTTCCAAACTGACATGTTTCCAAAAAGTATTCCTGCTTAGTAGTTGTTGGCAAAGGAAAAATTCCTCAGATGAACTTGGTCTGGAAAACGACCAATGCAGGGCTGTCTCCTTGGAAAGCTTTATGTACATAGATAGTAAAGGCTGTGGGTAAAGCAAACTGTTGAACTTTGCATAACCCAGCATTCTTCAATCAAATGTGACCTTAGCACCTTATTTACTTATCTGAGTAACAGCTATTAATCATTCTAATATTTCACAGTACACATTTCACAGAATGCTGATTTATATAGGTTAAGAAAACCAAAACCACACAATTTTAACATATGGGTAATTTAATTCCTGTGAAAATATTTTAAGTCTAATTTATGCAGCCCCGTTTTTCTGATTCTCTTTAAATAAAGAAAATGATTATAGCAACTGGTAGGTTAAGCACAGATAACAGTAATCCCATCTAACTACACACTGGAAGGAGCAAAAGCAATGGACGAAAGTAGATTTCAGCCCTGGCTGGTGTGGGTCAGTAGGTTGAGTGCCGGCCTGAGAACCAAACGGTTTCTGGTTCGATTCCCAGCCAGGGCACATGCCTGGGTTGCAGGCCAGGTCCCCAGTGGGGGGGTGCATGAGAAGCAGCAACACATTGATGTTTCTCTCCCTCTCTTTCTCCCTTCCTTCCCCTCTCTAAAAATAAATGAATAAAATCTTTAAAAATAAATAAATAAAATCTTTAAGAAACAGGAGATTTCAGACTCTCAGACAGTATGCTTGGTGCACAATGCTGAAGACGCATTATCCCAGACCCAGTCGCCAGGTGCGTGGCAGATGATGAAGGCAAAAGCGGCAACAAAGCCTTTCACTTTCTTGACACAAAGAACACCTCTTTCTGCTGACTCAGAAATGTTTTCTTTTTTGCCAGATATGTCTTCCCCAAGGAAAAGTACCAGTATGTATTTTCTTCAGGTTTGCCTTGCCCTTCCTTCAACTTAAGTGGAGGTAGAAGATAGTTAAAGTTTTTCTAACTGTGTGTATCCAAAAGAGTAAGTACCCAATTATGTCAGCTTATCTACTGTGAACCACGAGTGGTCAGGTCAATAATATCCTCAGATATCACAGTCTGACAATTACATTAGCACCTGACCTTCCCACCTTAGCGTCAGAGAGAGAATCCATTGAGAGGTGAGCCCTCCAAGCTGTTTCCAACAGACTGCAAGAATGAGCTTGACATATACATGAATATTGTCAGTTTCTAGGGCTCTAGGTCTTTCTTTTTTCAGAAAAAAAATAACAAAATAAAAATATTTGCGAAAATAAATATTGAGCAAGCAGAAGAAAAGGATAGAGTGACCCACCTCATTTTTTAAAGTAATGCTTTTGTACTTATTTCAAAAATACATCATAAAAATATTTATGAAAATTTAAGCAAAATAAACTCTAAAGTTTTTTCAACGTTCAAGTATGTTTGAAACTTTTCATAAAAACTTGAAAAAAATGATACAACCACAATCAATAAATTAAATATGACTTCTAATCCTACTACTCAGGTAACCACTATAAATATTTTGGTGTATTTCCTTTCAGAGATTTTTTTTCTCTGCCTTACACATTATTTCCTTTATATAAAAGGACTCACGCTATGTAAATAACATTTTGTATCAAATACTTCCTGTTACTGAATATATATTTAGACTATAATTGTAGCCCAGGCTAGGTGGCTCATTTGGCTGGAGTGTCATCCTGTACACCAAGAGGTTGTGGGTTCGATCTCCTGCCAGGGTTAGTACAGGAGGTAACTGATCAATGTTTTTTCTCACTCTGTCATTCTCTCTCTCTCTCCCCCTCTCTGTCTCCCTTCCTCTCTCTCTAAAAGCAATAAAAACACATCCTCAGGTGAGGATTTAAAAAAAAAGAATATAATTGTATGCCGATGTAGTGTGTATATGTTTATTGTATAAGTAATTTCTTTTACCATAATATTACAGTTCTCATACAGGGTCTCACAGTTTCCTAAACAATCAAATCCTTCCCTAAATGACCATGGGAACAAAAAGGATCATTTTAATATCTTTCAACCTTGCAGGTGTTTTCAGGTAGCAGCAAATTTAGGGGGAGGATCAGAACATCAACAATAGACCTGTGAGACTCTAGTTTTTAACCATATATTTTTTCCATGTTGCTATATAAAAGGAAGAGAGTAGACTGTAGTGATTAGGATACACACTTTCTTTAGAATCAGGTAAAATGTGATTTCATTTCTGGCTTTATCACTTACTGTGTGACTTCAGGCAAGATGTTAAAATAGCTGGGCCTAGGTTTTCACATCTGCAGTTTCTGAATAATAATAGTATATTCCCCGTAGAGGTGTTGAAATGATTAAATGAATGAGGTTCTACTCAGGTACCACTGTGGATGCGGTGCTCCTTGCCAGGCTTCGCCATTGGTTTTTCTGAAAAACTGTATCAGGGTTTGGGGCTCTGATTAAAATAAAGGCCTTAAAATGATAAAAAGATTTGTGATAATGAATGAATCTATAACGTGATTTGAGAACTACTTAAATATCATCAAATCGCTGATAAAAATATATACAGTTGCAAAGGACATACGCACAGTAGGGTTCCCATATCAACATCCACTTTACACTCTGCAATGACTTAGTAATAACCCTGAAGCCATGTGGAGACAGAACAACGTTTGGACTGCTGGCTAGATTTCCCTCTTCCCAAGTCCAGCTGACCTTTTTCTGTGTGTCCCATTTCAGTCTTGAATCACAGAAGTTTTTTCTGGAATGCTACTTCCTTGGTTGAGAGCTCGACTTACTGTATACATGAAGTCTTTTCCCTTTTCCATGTAAAGTGTCTATGACGTGGCCTACAAGGATTGTCTCCATCCTTCGTTTTCTACCAATATGTTCCATCCAGGCACTATGCACATGTAGATTGCCTCTTGTCATCAGCCAGCCAAGGGCAGATTTCTGCTGTAGCTCTTGGTCTTGATCCTTCCTTGAGCTACCGCTGCATTCTAAAGCTATATATTTATTATATCTTGTTGCAGTGGATAGAGAGGTACATTTTACTGTTCTTGTAGTTAAAAAAATCATAAATAAATAAAATTAAAACCACTTCTTGATTGGAATCTGAATCAGCTGCATAAATACCACCAAGTCTTCTGTGTATGTGCCCTGAACATCTCTTTTAGGGAGAAACCACTCCAGGAATGTTCCTATGGAAACAATCACGTTCAATATTATCTCAAGTACATTAGTGCTGTGTCTAGTCTCAAAGTCAATTACATTTGTCTAAGGTTAATCTCCTATTAAATTAGGACTCTTTTTATTAGTAGTTAATATTTGTAATATCTGACTGTAACACATATTTGCATTTTCTCCCCTAAACTACAGAGCCATCCTTTATACTTAAAAAGTTAAAAAGTTAATGGATACATTTTCAGACAATTTATATTTCCATTCTTTAAATCATCAGTTCTAAGATTCTAAAAATATTCCCACATATTTTCAAGAATGTGAGTCTTGCAATGTGTAAAATGATATGACCTCTCAGTATTTCAAATAATCATATGTCCAGAGTAATAAATTCAGGTAATCTTTAATATATAAGAAAGTGTCAGGCTCTAGAACAGTGCTGGTCAATAGACCTTTTTGAAATGATATATGTTCTGTGTCTGTTCTGTTCAATCACAGTGGCCACTAGCCATGAAGAATACTGAAAATGTAACTAGTGTGAGTGATGAACTGAATTTTTTATTTTAATTAATTTGAGTTTAAATAGCCCCATGTGACTAGTTATTACCATATTGTAGAGCACAGCTTCCAGAAAACTTTTGATAGACATGTCTAGCATTAAACACACTGTGTTTGTTTAATATCTTGTCATAATAATAACGTTTCATTTTGGAACCTTGAAGCCTTTTTCTTTTTTATTCAGAGTGCCCATTCAGCCATTCACTTTCTGTACCTCATTATCTCCTGTGCATCAGAGTTATAAGTATGCACATCTTCTCCAAGAGATCATCAACTCCTCTAGTGTAGGAACCACCTCTTTCTCAATTCTGTATGCCTCACTGACCATACTACAGTACATTACATATCGTAAGTACTCAGTGTTCACAGATAATAATGATAGCCTTTTCTCATTTCAGTTTGAAAACATATTCTGACGGTATGCCTCTCTTAGTACTACTAGTACTGCTCTGTGACCTGGTATAACTTAGCTCCTGAATATTCAGAGCTTAAACTTTCTTCTCTGTGTTGCATTATAAGAATCCCAGAGAGTGCATTTTATTGTTCTGGGAACAATCTAAATCAGAACTCTAGAAAAAAAATTCCAAGAATATATGTCTTTGCTGCCATGATACATTTTGAAGACATTAGAGTAAAACTTTTTTTTGGCAACATTGCATCAAGAAAAAGATCTGATGATGAACTAGAGAAATCTACAACCAGGGAATTGAAAAATTCGTTCTTTAAATGCACACCTCCTTTTTTTAACTCTGTCTCAAAGCATTTTTTTCATTGATCATTTGTGATAAAAACAAAAAGGAACACTAGCTGGAAGACTACATGAAACCCAGAATAATGATATGCTCAGAACAATTCAAAAGGCAAGGAGGCAGGAGGCAAGAATTTGATATTTGTCTATTTTAATATGATAAATTCTAAAATAATATTATAGACAACCATTTAGAAAGCTCATATTTAGGACTTAGTGACATTAGCTTGAATTACTGACTGTTCCAAATTTTTGGTATCAATGTAAAGTAAATCGGTTTTAGGTTTAAAATAAAAGCTCTAGATAACATTGAACAGTCCAAAAATGATAATAATCTACCAAGGTATCTATTTTATAAAAAACTAGCTTCATATGGAATTCTGTTTGGGGAAGGAGGGAAGTAAGAATCTAGATTGTTAAAATATACACCAGGTTTGGCTGATAACTTTAGTTAAATTTTATTTTTACATATTTCATTTTTCACTTCAGTTTTTACCCTGTGGGCAAAATGTGTGGGAACTTCATGGTGACTCTATCCGCAACTATAGAGTCTTGTGTAGTTACATGAGAATCAAGACCTTCTATGGCCTAGAAATAAAGTGGCACAGCTAATACATTCAAGAATTATTTCAAAAATATTTTGATAATGCTTTTTATTCTATTCATGTTTTAGGTACCAGGTTGTACAATATATATGTTTATCAGGAAATTTTACTTTTTCTTATGGTACAAAGAACTTGTGCATCCCTTAGTATAGGAGGACTATGCGATCATAATAGGTATCAAAATTACGCAGCCTCTTTTTAAACTCGTGAACTTGTTCCAAGCTTTGGGTTTGTCATGTCCTTCTTCATTGGTAACTATGAGGTCAAAGAGATTTTGGTAGCAGATAAATGTCTTCTGACTATATAAAAACACACTAGTTTTAAAACAAAAAGGAGTATATAATAGAGAACTTTCCCCTCAAGGAATGAAGATCCATTAGCTCATTATCTTCCAAATTTGGTTTGGCAATTTGTAGCCTTGAAATCGAAGAAAATGGCCAGGGATCTTCAACCAACCATAAAATGCAGGACTCTGCTTGTTTGTCCTAAGAGTAACAAAGGGATCAATGGGTAAAAATGATTATGGGCTTGTCTATTCACTATATTTCTTGGTAATGGAATGTGGAACTCTGTTATCCACAGATATTGTCCGTAGTTTTTGAAAGTCATGTAATTGATATTTACTGTCATAAAGGAAAATATTAAAAATTATAACTTAAAAGAAAAAAAAGAGCAATGAATCTAAGAGCTAGTTCTTTGAAAAGATAAACAAAATTAGCAAACCTTTAGCTACAATAACCAAGGAAAAAGAGAAAGCTCAAATAAACAAAATCAGAAATGAAAGAGCAAAAGTTACAACTGACACAACAGAAATACAAAAAAAAACATAAGAGATGACTACAAACAGTTATACGCCAACAAATTGGTGTAAAGAAGTAAATAAATTCCTAGAAACATAATCTTGCAAGAAAGAATCAAGAATAGAACGTCTGAATAGACTAATTTCTAGTAAGGAGATTAATCAGTCATCAAAAACCACCCAACAAACTAAAGTCCAGAACCAGATGCCTTCACCAGTGAACTTTACCAAACACTCAAAGATTTAATACCTATATTTCTCAAACTCTGCCAAAAAACTGAAGAGGAGGGAACACTTTGAAACTCATTTTACAATGCCAGCATTACCCTGATACCAAAGCCAGACAAATACACCACAAAAAAGAAAATTATGGGCGGATATCCTTAATAAAAATCAATGCAAAAATCCTCAACAAAATATCAGCAAACTGAATTCAACAATACAGTAAAAGGATCATACACCATGTTCCAATGGAATTTATCCCAGTGATGCAAGGATGGGTTAACATCTTTAAATAGAGCAACATGATACACCCACATCAACCAAATGGAGAATAAAAACCATATGATCATCTTAATAGATGCAGAAAAGCATTTGAAAAAACTTCAAAGTCCAATTTTGATTTTAAAAATCTCTCAACAAAGTGGGTAGAGAGGGAACAAACCTCAACAGAATAAAGGTCATATAAGAAAAACCCATAACTAACATCAATACTCGACAGAGAAAAGCTGAAAGCTTTTCCTCTAAGATAAGGGAAAAGACCAGGATTCCCACTCTCACCACTCTTATTCAATGAGTATTCAAAGTCCAAGCCACAACAATTAAGCAGGAAAAATAAATAAAATGTATCCAAATCAAAAAGAAAGAAGTAAAACTCTCACTATTTGCAGATGGCATGGTACTATATATAGAAAACCCTAAAAATAGCACCAGAAATATAGAACCAACAAAAAATTTGGTAAATTTATGGAGTACAAAATCAATAAACAGAAATCTGTGGTGTTTCTACACATTAATAATGAACTATCAGAAAGAGAAATTAGAAAAACAAGCACACTTATGTATGACTGTACCAAAAAGAATAAAAAACCTAGTAATAAATTTAACCAAGGGTATAAAAGACCTGTACTCAGAAAATTATAAGGCACTGAAGAAAAACATCAAAGAATACACTAATAAATGGAAGCTTATACTGTGCCCTCAGATAGAAATAATTACATCATAAAAATGTTCATATTACCCAAAGCAATCTGTAGATTTAACTCAATGCCTGTCAAAAGGCCAATGGTGTATATGTTGCAGAACTAGAACAAGTAATCCAAAAATGTATATGGAACCACAAAAAAACCAAATAGCTTCAGCAATATTCAGAAAGAAGAACAAAGGGAAGGTTATCACACAACCTGATATCAAACTATACTACAAGGCCATAGTAACCAAAACAGCATGGTACTAGCATTAAAACAGACACACAGATCAATGGAACAGACTAGAAAGCCCAGAATAAACACGTGCTTTTATGGTTAACTAATATTTGAAAAAGGAGACAAGAATATACAGTGGGGTAAAAACAGTCTACTCAATAAATCGTGCTGGGAACATTGGACAGATTCTTGTAAAAAAATGAAACTAGAGTATCTCTTTACACCATATACAAGAATATATTCAAAATGGACTGAAGACTTAAATGTAAGTCTCAAAACCATAAAAAATCATAGAAGAAAACATAGGCAGTAACATCTCTGACATTTCTCCTAGTGATATTTTTTCTGATATATCTCCTAGGGCAAGAGAAACAAAAGGAAAAATAAACAAATGGGATTACATCAAACGAAAAAGTTCTTGCACAGAAAATAAAACCATAAAAAAAAAAAAGAAACAAAGAGACCACTTACTAAGTGGGAGAACATACTCACCAATCATACATCTGATAAGGGGTTAATATCCAAAATTTATAAAGAACTCATATTACTCAACACCAAAAAAACCCCCAAACAATCCAGTCAAAAAGTGGGAAGAGGGCCTGAATAGACACTTCTCTAAAGAGGACATACAGGAGGCCTATAGACATATTATAAGATGCTCAAAAAGACGCTCAACATCACTGATTGTCAGAGAAATGCAAATTACAACCACGATGAGATGCCATCTCACACCTGTCAGATCTGTTACCATCAATAAATCCATGAATGATCCCTGGCTGGTACAGCTCAGTGGATTGAGTCCCGGCCTGCGAACCAAAGGGTCGCAGGTTCAATTCCTAGTCAGGGCACATGCCTGGGTTGCAAGCCAGGTTGACGGTAGGGGGCACACTAGAGGCAACCACACATTGATGTTTCTCTCCCTGTCTTTCTCCCTCCCTTCCCCTCTGTCTAACAATAAATCAATACAAATTTAAAAAATAATAAAGCCATGAATAAGTGCTGCCAATGATTTGGAGAAAAGGGAACTTTCGTGCACTGTTGGTGGGAATGCAGATTGGTGCAGCCATTATGGAAAACATTATGGAGTTTCCTCAAAAATTTTAAAATGGAACTGCCTTATGACCAGTGATCCTACTTGTGAGAATTTATCCAAAGAAACCCAAAACCCTAATTTGAAAGAATGTATGCACTCTGACATTCACTGCAGCGTTATTAACAGTATCCAAGCTATGGAAGCAACCTGCGTGCCCATCAATAGATGAGTGGATAAAATAGTGGTGGTTCATACACACAATGGAATATTACTTGGCCATAAAAAGAATGAAGTCTTACCATTTGCAATAGCACGGATGGACCTAAAGGGCATTATGTTAAATAAAATAAGTCAGTCAGAAAAAGACAAATAGCGTATGAATTCACTTATATGTGTAATCTAAAGAACAAAATTAATAAACAAGCAAAATTGAAGCAGACTCATGGATACAGAGAGAGAACTGTTGGTTGCCAGAGGGGAGGAGGGTTGGGGGACTGAGTGAAAGAGGTGAAGGGACTAAGAAGCACAAACTGGTAGTTAGAAAATAGCCATGGGGAAGTAAGCATAAGAAATATAATCAATAATACTGCAATAACTATGTATGGTGCCAGTTGGGGTACTGGAAACATTGAAGGAAACACTATGTAAAGTATATGATTGTCTAACCACTGAGCTGTACATCCAAAAGCAATACAAAATAAAATTGAGAAAAAAAATTATAATGAATCTGAAAAATCATTGTTGCTCAGTGACATGGTAGCCATTGTAATGTCATAGCACAAAGCATTATTCACATGTTTGCGGTGATGCTAGTGTAAACAAAGCTAACGTGCTGCCAGTTGTATAAATGTTTAACACATACACTTATGTACAGGGCATAATACTTGATAATGACAACAAATGACTATGTTACTGGTTTATGTAAGGTTGACCAAAAAGTTCGTTATGTTTTTTTCCGTAAATTAAAAGACACATTCTTCATGTTCACCAATAACTTTATTGATTTGGATATTTTAACTATGTCGGCTATCTCCCACTATTGGCTTCCAGTGGGTAGAGGCCAGGGCTGCTGCTAAACACCTTCCAATGCATAAGACAGCCCCACAGCAAAGAATTATTTGGCCAAAATGTCAATAGTACCAAGAAACTTCGCAAACCACTTTTCGATCAGTTAGAGCGCCTTCTCCATACACTGCACAAATCTTTCTTTTTGGGTTTCAGTTGTTTTTTACCTTTCTTGAAATAATAAAGCATAATGCACCGAAAAATAACTGCACAAAAAGTCACCAATTTTGGTACTTTTGTTTTAATGCATACAGATATGACAGCTGTCACAATACAATTTAACAAAATTGTTTCAAATGAAATTAAAGACAACTAAACACTACTAGAGCCATCATATGGAAAAAACTAAACAAACTTTTTGGCCAACCCAATATTTACTTATACTATATATGTTACTGTTATTTTAAGAGTGTATTCTTTCTACTTATAAAAAAGTTTGCTATAAAACAGTGTACTGTTCAACTGTATTATGCTGGCAGCAGCCGCATACATCTCGTGTTTACCACATCTCTTGATCACATGATTTTCTCTTGCATTTGATTTAATCCTGTGTCGTTCTGTGCAGTAACATGTTGTATAAGCTTGTAGCCTAGAAGCAATAGCCTATACCATATAGTCTAAGTGTGTAATAGGCTATATCACCTAAATTTGTGTAAGTACACACTAAGATGTTTACACAATGACAGAATTGCCCAGAGACGCATGTCTCAGACTGTATCCCCATCATTAAGCGGCACGTGACTGTATACATAAAAGCTACAGTAATCAAAACAACATATTGGCATAAAAACAGACACACAGATCGATGAAAGAGAATTGAGAGTCCAGAAATAAACCCGCACCTATATGGACAATTAATTTATAATGAAGGAGCCAAGAACATACAACAGAGAAAGGACAGTCTCCTAAATAAAGGAAACTAAACTGTCACATGCAAAAGAGTGAAACATGGCCACTATCTTACACCACATACAAAAATTAACTCAAAATGGATTAAAATGAATATCTAAAACTATAAAATTCCCAGAAGAAAACATACACAGCAGGATCCTTGGCATAGGTCTTAGCACCTTTTTTGCGTACTTGACTCCAAAGGCAAAAGAAACAAAAGCAGAAGTAAACAAATGGGACATCAAACTAAACGGCTTCTACACAGCCAAAGAAACTATCACTAAAACAAAAAGGCGGTCTGCTGGATGGGAGAAGGTATTTTTAAATCAAACATCTGACAAGGGGTTAATATGAAGAACTCACATAACTTAAAAAAACAAACACGATGATTCACAAATGGGCAGAAGATCTGAACAGACTGTTTTCCAATGAAGATATACAGATGGCAAACAGGCACATGAAAAGACATTCAACCTCACTAATTTTTAGGGAAATGCAAATCAAAACCAAAATGAGATATCACCTCACACCTGTTAGAATGACTACTATCAAAAAGACAAGAAATAATAAGAGCTGAGAATGTGGAGGAAAGGGAACCCTTGCGCATTGCTGGCAGGAATGTAAAATGCTACAGCCAATATAGAAAACAATATAAAGGCTTCTCAAAATGCTAAAAGTAGAACTGCCATATGACCCAGTAATTGCACTTCTGGGTATTTATCTAAAGAATATAAAAACACTAATTTGAAGAGATAGATGCACCCCTATATTCATTGAAGCATTGTTTACAATAGCCAAGATATGGAAGCAACCTAGATGGATAAAGAAAATGTGATATATATATATATATATACACACACACACACACACACACACACACACACACACTCAACCATAAAAAGAATGAAATCTTACCATTTTCAACAATGTGGATGGACCCTGAAGGTGAAATAAGTCAAATGGAGAAAGACAAATACCATATGATTTCATTGATATGTGGAACAACAAAAACCCTGAAACACAAAACAAAAACAAAGTCACAGGTACAGAGAACAGATTGGTGGTTAGCAAGGGGAAAGTGGGTTGGGGGAGGGGTGAAGTGGGGAACGGAGGTGCAGTGGGTGAAAGGGGTCAATTGTATGATGAAAGACGGTAACTAGACCTTGGGCGGCGATCACTCTGCAGTGCATACGGACATCAAATCCCAATGTTGTACACCTGAAATTTATATAATGTGACATACCTATTTTATCTCAAAAAAAACTTAGAGGTTAATATTTTTCCAAGGCATAAGTCCTTATTTTGGGATAACCAAATATAACTTAGATTGTGAAGATAAATTAAACGGTTATTTAATATTCAAAAAGTTTACTTGTACTCGGATATTTATTTAAGTATGTCAAGTCTTGTTAAACTGGAATATTGGCTTTTATTCTTCTAAAAAAACAAAGAGTAAAGAATAGAAGAGCTTAAGTATATCAACAAGTATTTTATTCTTCTCACTAACAGAAGCTACTAGACATTGGGGTAAGAGCACACTTCTTCATCCCAATCCCCACAGTCACACAGTCTTTTTCCATCTCATATTCATGTTGAGCTTAGCACTGTGTTTCAAATAATGTTTTTCAGTAATGGATCCAACAGGAAAAATATATGGGCTTTAGAAATTATTGTGAGTAAAAACAGCAAAATTGCCTTAATGGGCTGTCCATTTTTACAATTTAGTAATGTAAGACATTTTGGGGTTGGAATAATTACTTCTTCCTTATTACATTTTAAATTTTATAATAAGTAATGTTAGTGTGTACTGCAGCTATTCTGTTTTGAAACCCACTGACCAGATTTATATTTGACTATAAGAGTTAGCATTTACATATTCTAATGCCAGCATCATTTACTATTAACACAATAGAGGATGATCATCCCCACTTTATGTTTGAAGAAAATCACCACACTTTCAAAGGTCAAATTCATGAGTGAGCTTCTTAGAATAC